>NC_030416.2:18759067-19006567 GCF_001660625.3 Ictalurus punctatus | reverse complement strand
CTATAAGGTTCCTGTAAATAGGGAATTCCTCAAGTGTTCTTTAAATGTTCTTTGTATAGTGTCGTTAGCCCCCCAAAAGGGTTCTACTGTGGAACCCTTTCTGATAGAGAAACACTCTGGTCTAGTGCTCTACATGTAACCTTTAAGGGTTACCCAAATAGATAACCTCAGATTTGACCTTATTTACAGTAAACCGTGTACAATACTGTATACACAGAGTAGAGACATCACAATCCTCCAAACAGTGTGTTAGGCAATGCGGACTGAGCTACAGATTGAGATATCACGTACAGTAGGCTTGTAACTGAGCTGAAATGGTATGGAGCTTCGAACCTGACAAAAGTATTTGAATATGAGTTTTGTATATTTGAATTATATATGTCACATTAAATAATTTTTATCCTATGGTATATTTAGTACATTAAATTTTTTTGCTAATGTTTTTTTCTTTGTTTTGTATTGGCTAAGTGTAAGATTTCATTGTTCTAGGCCCATTACCCTTGTCTCTATATACACTCTCTATATACACTTATTCATAAACATGCTATTAGCTTACCAATTAGTAACCAATTCAGGATCCTTTTGGGAAAAGCATATGCTTTCAAGAGAGCATAAATAAAATAAAAATGCTACTCATAGTCCCAGTGTAACTATTAGGTAATGTTCTAGTTTAGGTTACACTAATATTATCTTGCTGGTGATTGCTTAGCTGCTTAATAGGGAATAAGCTATTTCAATAGAACATAAAAAACTGTTCACTGGCCTCATTGCAGTTCATATCACCCATTTGGAATCCATTTAACTCTACTCCATTAACTCATCTCCTCACTTCACTTCATTGACGCAAGCTGTTTTCTTGGGTTTGACAAACATAGAAATATTTTGCTTGTATCTTTCTCATTTGTAAGTCGCTCTGGATAAAAGCATCCGCTAAGTGAATAAATGTAAATGTAAATGTAAATGTAAATAAGCATGGAGAATTTTAAAAGAAGGATTTCATTAAACTTGCTCTCTTATTGTTTGTTCAATTTCTTCTGCAAGGAAGCTGCTCTGAGTGACTGCTGGAAACTCAATCATTTCCTTCTTTTTCATTGCCATCCACTGATGGATTAATTCCCTAAGCAATTGCTGGTGTTTTAAATTCAGATTTTAAGGACATATTTAAATGCAGAATGGTGATCTCGGATGTGAAAGTGAATCTGCATTAACAGAATGAATAGAAATTTGTTACTAACACCTAAAACGTCTCAGAGTTAGTGCTATCGTGGGACAAATATCCTAAAGTCTTTGATCCACTGATTTCTGCAAAACTCATATCAATCACATCTTTTTAAAGTGCTCTCAGTAAATGCAGTGAGGCGCTCAGTCTGTCTGGAAACAGTGTCCACACTGTAACAGAATGGGAAGTGGCTGTATTTGTTTGGGATCGACTTGAAGTGCATATGGTTCCACTTTCCACCAGTGCCAAAGGCCTAGAGGCCAGTCACTCTCTCTGCTTTCCTCTCTCTCTGTTTCTGTTCTGTATTTAGAATCATATTTAATAAGGTCCAGGCATACATAACCTTATATATCCTATATGAAGAAGCAATGTTTTGTTTTGGAAGTCTGCACTTTTTGAGCTTCTACTCCAGTATATATTTCTGAGTGTCTAGAAATGTATTCTTGTCCAAGAACAATAAATGTCACATTTCTACATTGCCACGTTTCTTGAACTGGATCAACCTTGTTTTCTGTATTTCGCATGCCTACATGCTATTCTAATTGTTCTTATAGAATATTCTTATTCTAGTATTCCTATCAATTATTATTGTAAATGAAAAATCTTCTGCTAGACTTCTGGGAGCAAACTACCAACACACAAGCGCACAGACAAACCTAATTAGTGACACAGGAAACTTAGCGTAGCTTTGCAGTTAAGAAAATAAATAAGCTCTTAAACAATATTAACGTATAAAGCCTGGCAGCATTTCAGTTCCCATGAATATTGCACAAACATAACTACTGCCAAATTTAATGACTCATTTACAAGCCAAGCTCTAAATTTACAAATGCCATGTTAACATTAGAAATTAGAACTAGATCATTTATGTGTGTACCTTGGATGCAGATAGAAGCCATTTGCTAGATTTGTCTCACATTCATCATGCCCTGCAAGTGGATTTCTAAAGGGGCTGATTTGCTTAAAATGCACTGCCAATGCAACAAGCAAGTATTAGAGAATCAAATCATAGCACTTAATGCAACTGCATGGAATGGCAAAGACACTGTACAATATAGCAGTTTGACAAAAGCAATATAGCAGTTTGGCACACTATATCACACTTGCCTATGTCCACGTGAGAGAGAGGAGGAACATGTTCCAGCTTCTCTATGCTGCTCAAATAGAAGCCACAGCTCTTTATTTCCAAGAAGGAGCTGCATCTGTGACAGCATAGGGTAATCTACAGTGGCTGATTAGATAGAGACATGGTGAATATACTATCAAAGTAGTTCAAAGGTCTGAATAATGAAAGCACTTGAAATTGGGAGCAGACCCATGACCTTAGTATGCCCCATTTCTCCTGAAGTCAACTCCTGTCACACATGCTTTGGTCTGTGTGGGAGAGATTTGACACAAGCAAGCATGACATGAGATCACTTGAGATCCGGTCACTTTGAGAATTCTAAGTAATATGGAGCACAGTATTCACAACACAGACAGCTTTGTCACACGTGTCATCCTTTATTATAGTCCAAGGTTGATGTTGGAATGTAAATGCACAGCATATGGTACATGGGTCAAGTTGTATCTAAGGAATTGGAAGCAGTATCTTTAAGTATCTGTGCAATTCCACACCATGTAGGTTGATTTAATCAAGTGTACATTGTAAAAAGAAATAAGTTCAAATGAAAATGGAGACGTGGTATTTACAACAGCATGACAATAAATTGAAAGGAGAAAAAAAAATGTATTATACAGAGAATGAGCTTACTAGCCATTTAAATCGATTATCTATCAGCTAATAGGGGCAGTTTAATACTCAGTAAGCAAGTCCTGAACACATATTTGCTGTCTTTACTGAGAATTAATGTGAGGTACTTGACACCGTGTGTGTTCATGTGTCACTGGCTAGAAGGGTTATGTACCAGGAAACTATGATGGATGGTGTGCAGACTACAGAGGTTGGCATTCATTAAGAGGGAAGGCAGACACCATGCAAGGGTAATTGTACTTTTTATTACCATTTCTGTACATATATCAGGCGCAGAGAAAACAATGGTGGGTGTCAATGGGTGCATGTGTGTGACGTCTGACCACTCTATGTTTGTTCACAGAGCCATCAGCTAACTTAAATTCTGAGGTCATCATGGCTCTAACAAACAAATCCAAATGCTAAAATAACAACCACTGCATCTGTTGCTCGGGTGCATAATTTATTATTGCACATGTGGCCATTAGTCAAATGTCGACAAGTAAACAGCAGACCAAAACAGGGCTTAGTTTCCCACAAAAACATTCTAAGGGTGATGCTGACCTCTTAATATCCTCAGGAACTAAATGTTTATTTAAAAAAAAAAAAAAAAAGACACTGGCATACTTTGTGCTAGGGTATTTCAGAACCAGGAAGAGTTTAATCAAAACAGCATAAAGAACAGGAGCACTTTCTCTAGGTTTCATGTCATCTTAATGAGGCTGGAATGTAGATAAATGAAGCTGCAAAGTAGAGCAGGCCCCTGTGTCCACTGGAGCAGGCATGTTAAGTTCATTCTTTATTTAAAGTCATCTATTTCCTCCCCTCATATCCTGAGATGATAATGCCATTGCTCCTCCTGACACCTCTCGGTCCTCAGCACGCACTCATATTGCTTCCACCAAACACAGGAAATGACCTTATCCTCACCTTATTCATCTCACATGCACACCAAAATATTGTACTCTCCTCCACCAGTACTAAGTCATGGGGAATATTTTATGGTAATGCTATGTTAGCATATCACTATATCTCATGCACAGGAAGCAAAAAACAAAACAAAAAAAATCCTGTATTGAATTTCACCTGATGGCGAAATCTAAACTGATTTCATGATGTTCATTGGGACTTCCTTGTAGAAAACCAGGCGAAAACTCTTATCAAAAACAAAAACAACCAGACATACCACCAGTACATTCAAACCTTGCCTTAAGGTATTTGATCTAAAAGCACTATGGAACACTGTAGTTTATCCTCTGAGGATAAATAATACAAAACGGTTTAACGTACAGGATTATATGAAAATAACCAGCTTCCAAAAGGGTCACTCAAGATGTCCTTAAACATATTTAAAGTAATCTTTGCTCAAATATACATATGGATTCATTCAGAAAAAACTTATGATGCTAAAGTGGAGGTAATGCACTGCCAAAGGTCAGTCCAGTGTTATGGCTAAATCATTATTTCACAGCATGTAGCCAGACATGATAGTACAAGTTATTCCCTACAATGATTTAAAGTCCCTTGATTTGGTCTATTCAGTGACCTTTTTTTCCATTACCATTTTGGTTCGGAAGACATTTAGCATATTTACGGGACACACTATGACAGGGAAGTGATGAGGACCTGAAATCTGTGTTTTGTCTCAGTGAATGCTGTAACACATTAATGCACAGATTCAGCTATCTGAACAACAAACAAGGAAAGAGGTTTGAGGTTTGTTGGGTTTTTTTTGTTTTTGTTTTTTGTTTTTTTGCTTTTGTCAAACAAAGAAAGCCACGTTGGTGATTAAAAATGTGTTCTGATGACAAAGAAGTGAAGCACAGGAAGAGTGTAACAATAGGACCACACTTCAGGTGTTGTGTGATGAAGATACTGTCAGCAGAGATGATTGGGTCTTTATGGACCTGTAAGTTAGTCTCCCACAGTTTTGACCTAAAAAAAATAAAATAAAATAAAAATAAAAAATTAATAAATAAAGAGATTTGTCTGGGTTGAGTAAGAGCACCTGGGATCTGACCGCTTCTGTCATGGTAAGTGGGTTAATTATAGCATTATATTTCCGTCCACCAGTCACCCTGGCAAACATCACAGTAGCACTGTGGTGCAAGCTGACTGATGGAGAATAATTACCTCGAGTTTGAAAGGCTTTTGAAAAAGCAACAAGAAGGAAGGAAGTCTTGTTCACAATGATGCAGAAGCCAGTCTCTAAGATTCTTTTATATGAATGGAGCAAATGCAGAGCTTGAATACAAAAACAAAGAATTCCTACTGCTAACATTTGCTCAGTGTGGGGATTCAGAAAGTTATGTCTACCAAATACATCCAACTACACTCTGACAACACATATGCCTTAGAATATGTATTAGTTAAGATTCTCTAGATTTCTTTGTCATTTTGGCAATGCTTGTGTGTAATTTTATACATCTATTTGAAGTGAAACATGAAGGTTGTTAATCGTAATCGTCTGAAGTGTCCTTTGGCTTTATCCCCTGCTGAATAATGTTGAAAACCTGTGCATTAGACAGCACATGTTTTAGTGGTGCAGAGAACATGATCATCATAATAATGTGTCTGATGGAGCACTGCAATATGGCATATGTAAGTAATATGGCTACAAATCATTTCAAAAACTCCTTGCCTTGACAATATGAAATAAAACAGTGTCTGAAAAAAAAGACTGTATCCTTATTAAGTCCACAAAAATATTTTAATAATTGATTATTCATGTGATTTAATCAACAAATAACTGATTAATATGCTTAAACATAAAATACATAAAATGCCATAATGTTTTATTTAATGTGAAACTAAAATATGCAGAACATTACATTATTTAAATAAAAAAAAAAACTCATTTTGCACTAAATGAGGGATTATTCCTTATTACAAAAACAATAACCAATTATATTACAAATAAGGAGTTTGATTTTATTTCAAAGCACAGGATGTTTGAAAATTGTGAATATACAGTAAATTGATCTGTACCTCTATATCTAAACTGTACTGTCACATTTGAACAAGCCAAAATTAAATAGATTAAACATAAGCAGCCTCATTAAACTATAAAACAATATCAAGTCCCTTGAATGTAATGTAATATGAGGCTATAACATCAACCACCAGAGGTTTTGAGTGCTTTCTTTTTTTATCGTCATGCATCGAAGTGGTGCTATGAAATTTATCTCTGCTTTGCATACATTGCTTTATACTATGTGATTACCTTCTTCTGGGGTGAAACTAGATGTGAAAAACAACAAAACTTTTTTTAAATTTGGTCTGGCTTAGTTTGGCTTTTTGTTAGGTAAGAAATGGACGTTGCAAGTGAAACCAGTTTATCCTTTTTTGTGTTCTTTAAAATGGGATTGTGTTGGGCCTGAAAACATTGCTGTGTTACTCCCAGTGGTCTCACTCTAGTATGACATTCTACGTAAAAATAGAGACCAGTTCACTCTTACATTCTTGTGTATAGTGGTGGAAAATACTTGAGTAGTTGTACTTGGTTAATAATGTATTATGTATTATTTTGTCATATTTATTCTTTACTTGAGTGTTATTGAAATCTAATATTCTACTCTCAATTATATTCCTAATGTAAAATTAAAAACTTATCTTTCACTCCTTATATATTTATTTAGACCTTCAAAGTACTCATTACAAATTTCAGAGGTCCATTCTTCTCTCATCCAGCCAAAAACTCTACACTTTACATCAATCAAGTGAGCTCAGTTTAGCCAATCATTTAACTTCCATATAACATCCAATTATTTCACATTGGCATCCAAACAAGTGAATGTAAAAAAAAAAAAAAATAAAAAAAAAAAGGAAACCTAACAAAAACCTTGCCAATTGATCATCATCAATCATCATCAACCTGTCATGCTACAAAATGAAGCTAGCACTATAGCTATCCATGTTTGTTTGAAGATGGATAAGCCACCAGATTGTAGTGTTGACAGTGTAGATGAACGCCCTGGTCCTAGCTCAGTAAAATATTTCAGTATGCTGGGGTAATCCCTAGAAAGCATGAACTCCATCTAATTTGAAAAAGCATGTTGGTAAGATTGGCTAATTTTAAACAAGCTGGCTTGCATTATTTGCTAATATTAACTTAAACTGACTTTAATTGGATAAATTAGCTAGGCAGTAAGTGAAATTCTAGCTAATGCTAAATATTTGTTAATTACTTGATATTTTAATTGCTGATTAATTTGTTATGAAACTATGCAGAATTAATGCATATGGCCAGCAAATTTACAGAGACTGACTGCTGTTTTCAGGCGAAACGGTGTAGTTACTTTCAAAGAAAAATCATCCAGCAGTTTTAGATAAGTAATAAAAGTTCTTTTTCATATTAAAACATGGCATTAACTTAATTTCATCAGTAACATGTTTACTTTATACTTTTTAATACTTGAGTACATTTAGAAGTAGCAATTTGTTTACTTTTGCTTGAGTACATTTTTGCCTGCATACTTCCAGTTTTAATGGAGAAGATTTTCACATTTACAATTTCATTTAAGTATAATTTCTCAGTTCTTTTTCCACCTTTACATTGCTGTTATTGGTTAAGTAAACAACTAGTTGAAAATAAAAATCCATTTTGCAATCCTATTTTTTTAATAATCGACATTATCTATTATTCAAACTAATTATTGCAGCCCTGATTCTCATACAGGCTTATACTTTTTTCATATATCTAAAAATGATCGTATCATTTATTTCCAAGAATAAAACACTGACATTGTAAACACCATCACGTTATAGCAGCATTTACATTGACACAGCCACGCACTCACTTACAAATAAGACCAAACATGTCACTCCACAAATAACTTTATATTGTTTTCATTGTCTACTATGGCCTCTTATATAAGCAGACCATGATGACTAATTGACTAATTTGTTGTTCATGCTACACGTAAATGGGAACATGCCTCATCTCTAATCTTTATTTAGACTATTTAGCTACATATTGATTAGTTCAAGCCAGACAGCTTTGTCACAGGAATTAATCTTGATGGCATGATTCAAAACAAGCAGCAATGTCATCTCCTTGTTATTTTCAACAAGCAAAAAAACAAACAAACAAAAAAAAAGAATTCCCATTTAATCTACATTTAACAGTGCATTTCTTTGACAGTTGGTCCATACTTTAGTTGTTCCCTTATTTTAATGTATCCAATATACTGAAGTTTGTATGTCAAGCTCTTCTATAATATGAGTGTAATATAACAGTATCCTTGTTGGGTTATGAGGTGAAAGTAGGAAATCTTTAGGACTACATAAATCCTCTAACTATAATTGTGAAACTGTGGATTGTTTCATCCTGTTTCATTACTGTACAGACAGTATCAGACAAGCTTGATGACTGTAGTTATTGAGGACGTACTTTTGTCTATGAAAAAAATGGTTGGAATGTATATTTGTTTTTGCTTTTTTTTCTTTCTTTTTTTTTTTTTAAAGAAATAAGAGCATACTAAATAATATAGTCTCTCTGTATGTGTACTCTCTGCTATGTAATGTGAGAGCCTGAGCCTGACACACTTCTTTTTTTTTTTTTTTGGCTCCTATCACCCACATCCAGATTCTCTACCTCCCTTTGGAGCTTCTGCACTTGTGTCTCACTTTCTGCTTTTGTGGATAGTTCCACACTGGATACCCTAAAGATTTGCACTGTGCGAGTCTCACCTTTTTTCAGTGGATAATTTCACCTGGATACTGTACTGTAGATTTTACTGTCTAAGAACTGCTGCTGTAATCATAAAGGCTGTCCTGTGCTTATCCCAGGACCCTTATTCAGAATATGCTCATAAGAGATCATTTTCAACACACATAATACTGTTAGTCTTTGTTATTTTACAGTTGTATACGTTATAATTAAGATTCAACTATCCAGTGTCACCCAGAACAGTTTTTTTTTAGTCTGTTTCCTCTCAAGGTGTCAACCTTATGAGAAGAATTTCACATCTGCAGTCTACCCACTGGTGGGAAAGTTATTCTAAATGTCACTGCTAGAAGTAGCTACAGTACTGTGGATAATACAGTGCTATAAAAGTTGCTCTAACTAACCATTGAGTTGTTCATATATCCACATCACTCGTCTGTGAAATATGATCAGGCTTGCACAAGCATCTGCTAGTTTGAAACACCTTAGCACTGTTTCCATGTCATATGAACTGCTTCCCATATGTGCCGAAAATTGGCTAATGGTGGAGCTTTCCTCTGAGTAGTTTACTCAGTCCTTTCTTCACAGATGTTGACTGGATTGAGATCTAGTGACTACAGAAGAGGCCTTGGCCTTCAGACACTGTATATTGCCTGGATACAGAATTCTTCCTGGGCAGTCCCTGCTGTACAGCACGGAGTGGAAGAACACATTCTGGTATATACACACTGCAGTCATAAAGAGCTGACATGTATGACATTTTAATATCTACTGGCACTGTTGAAATGTTTCTTTACTATCAAAATTCTACACATTCCTGCTTCTTCTTTAAGACCCCATCTATAACATCACACTCACGAACCATATTAGCGAATGTGATTGAATACAGAATATAAAAACACTACCTTAAAAACTGAAGGTCTATAACCAGTTTGAAGAAAGAGAAGTTAAAGGCACCAGAGAGAACTTATATTCATGATAAACATGCTGGGCTGAATCAAACACACAAAATAATCTCAGCTCATCTCATCTCATTTTAGCTACAGGAAAGAAAGTGAGGGAAGAATGAGAAATTTCTGCCACTTTTTAATCTGTCATAATGCCCATAATTACCAGCTGTTCAAAAACAATACCACTGCTGAGTGTTATCATAAACTGTCAGATTTTGATTCTATAGCATGTGCACTCCTGATGGAAGCTTTACTGCAGGACTGTTCAGTAAAAGATGCAATCAAATCATGTGTGGTAAACAAGCATTTGCTGCCATGGAAAATTGGCTCCTGCCTATTATTCATATGGAGTGCATGTGGTAGAATGGAACATATAATGGAGTATACAGTATAAAGGCTTTGAAGGTCGGGGGATCATGGGAAGGGGATTGCTGGTGTTAAAAGGGGTCAAATGAGGATAATCCCATTCAAAGTCGCTTAGGGAGGTGAATGTATTGTGGGCTGTATTCAGAGGAATATTTCTCTTTTTCCTAAAATATTTCTTCATATAAAATGGAGGAATAAAAATTTTATAGCTGAAGTAAAAAAAACAAAACAAAGAGCTGTCTCTTAAAATCAGATAATTATATGCCAATATAGTTACAGATATTACCATATATACACAATATATTACCATATTATTATGTTCCAGGGTTGGCTTAAATAAAGAGTGTACATCATGCAAATACTGAATACTTCCTAAAAAATTCTCTCTCACACACACACACACACACACACACACACACACACACACACACACACACACACACACACACACACAATCATAACACAAAGAGAACATTGTTAATGGCAGTGTGAACTTCCCATTATACACTGTCTCTATGTACTAGTTAAGAGGATCTTAACTTTTACAATGCTTCTGGAAAACCCTCCTATAGCTAATTCTCAGCCCTGCCTGTGTGATCTCCACTACTGCATTGCAGACCACACACACACATACACACACACACTAAAATCACAGAGGTGAACATCTGGGCTGGGATGAGGTCAGCCTCCTGATAGAGACAGCATATAGTATCCCTGATGAGTTACTCACTTGACCTAGTGAACACAGACAAAACACAGAAAAACTAGATTTCTCTGAACCCAGACCTTGGTGGGTCATGTCCATTTTCATTAAAACAAAGAGGCCAAAAGTGTGTGTGCGTGTGTGTGTGTGTGTGTGTGTGAATTCCTAATGAATCTTCGCTTTCTCCAACCGCACACCTAGAGCTGAACCTACCAAGCAGCAACATACTTGAGGCCTTTGTCAAACTGGCATGGAAAGAGATAGAGACTGAAAGAAAAGTTTTAGCTCTGTGGGAACAATAGAGAAAGTGAACGGAAGTCTCAGAATTAGTCATTAAAATGATGCCAGATTTTTTGGGGCGAGGGCGAATTGAATGAGATCCAGAGCCTGGCCTTATTTATGCATCCAGAAGACATCTGCTAGCAACAAAAGCCCTTGAGCTTTCTGTGAGAAATGGAGGAAAAGACACAGAATATGCTTTGGGTCAAAAGCAAAGAAAACTACCTTTATATGATCCCACTTCTTGCCTTTCTCTTGTTTCATGTACTCCTTATTTATCTCCTCCTACTAAAACAAAAACAGGCAGATTGAAAGCAGACTGTAGGAGTGGGGAAGGCCAAAACCAGCACAGCTTGTGCTCATATTCCCGATTGAAGTGAACCCACAGAGTCAGTCTGCATGATAAGAGTTTTAAGGGGTTGGTAAGGGTTGTGAGTGTCAAGAGCTATTCTACCTGTAGCCTCCAACATCCACTCACCTGACCGAGCTTACTGTATGGTTACTGAATCTCTGTGCAAAACAAATCCATTAGAAAACAGCAGGACATAATTCAGATTTACACTATGGTCACATACAGACACTTTGTCTAAGGTCTGTCATAATTGATTACACGGTGCACCATTGAACTTTCATGATTTCTGCAGTGCATGATGAATGATCACTCTGAAATTGAAGGCTGACCCCGACTGAGCACAGGCAGGTCAGAGAGACAGAAGTAGAGGAACCATTCAAATCTGATTTACAGTAGCACCTTTTGTGGGTGTGCTGCATTACATAAATTTGGTCTTTCAACCTTCATTGATGTGCCTGAGTTTAACTCTGACACTCTATCTAGTTAAAAGTTTTACAAAAAGTGCAATGAGATATATACCACAATTAACTTTTATGTGTGGCTCTTTTTTCCCCCAGTAAACATAAAATCATAATCTTATCTAGAGATTATCTTCTTGTGCCTGAGAATAAAGAGGTGAAATAGTAAATGTCATGCCTGGTTCTTGTAACTATTCAATGTCATGTGACCTGCCCTAATTTATTTGCACATGTGTAAACATACACACATACCATAAAAAGGTTCCCGGTAATGTGTGGTGTTTGCATCTGGTATGTAAATGTGTATGTGTTTTGGTCATAGTCATTAATCATAATCACAGTCCATAGCAGTTTTCAAAACACACACAGACTGTGTGTCTAGGCACAGAGTTGTGGGTCAAAACCATGAAAAACTATAAATAACACAGTGTGGAATAGATTGCACAATGCATGACAATACTTTGCATCCATACACAGAAATGCAGAGGGTTAGATGAACAAACTATTGAGGGTATACAAGTAACAGGTGTACACAACTAGGGAACAAACCAATCACAAGATGGGGATGGAGACTCAAAATGAAGCATAAACCAGACACACATGGTAATTGTTGTAAAGAGAGCCATGACATGAACGGCAAGTTCATGATTATTGCTATTCATATTGCTAATACTTGAAATATTGGCCATTTTTAAAGGTTCCGTTTACAAATATGTGACTAGGGAATGGTATCACAAGGTTGATGCCTAAAAATAGATTCCTATATAAAATCTATCTGCATCAGTGATGTTAGAGCCCCCTTTCTAACACCTTTTTATTACCAAGATGAATCAGGAGGTTAATGTACTCATCTTGAATGTAGGCTACGAAGGGATGCACTTGGCTTCCTTTTACAAGCGTTGCACAGATACAACAGAGTTATTTCTTACCATGGCTGCATTTGAAATCGTGTACTGTGACAGTACCTACTGCTCGGCCGTTGATACAGCACATACTGATCAGTATAAGTGTGTAGCATGAATACAATCCGGACGTACTACATCCACTGTATTGGCATTGTCGCGTGACCTACAACTTAAAAAGCGCACATGCTCTGCCTTCCGCCATTTTGGATTCTGCCAGCTTTTCCACAGCAGTCCTATTACCTTAAGGGATAACATAGTGTGCATTGCTTTCATACTGCAGAATCTCGGTGGAAACAGTAGTTTATCCAGGTATTCCTCACTACTGCTTTATGTATACTGAGAATTCAAACATACAGTACAACTTTTTTGGCTTACAGCTTTTTGCCTACTGTATAGTAGGGTAGTAGAGATATTCAGATGCAGTTATATGATGAAGATTATGTTTGTGTGCTGTACCTCTTTCGTGTTTTATTGCTTTATGTTACTTGCAGTATTACACCAGGCACACCGGTGTAAGTATCACAGCACTATACACTTTGGTGTAACATAATAAAACCCAAGGGACAAAAAAAAAGTTGAGAGTCCAGAGTCTAGAGATGAGGAAAAAGTGATACAATACATTGTAAATGACAGAAGTAATCTTGGTTTTGGCAGAGGAACCAAAAGTGGTGGATTATTTCTTCATGTGACAAACCTGCACTTGGTTTGTGGAGGTGAGCATTAAACTGATTTACAGTGAACCCTTAATGGTGAAGGAAATGCTATATATCAACTTTGATAGGTGTTTTTAAATCCTGTAAATCTGTATGAAGCAGAGAGCTAGACAAAATGGACCCATTCATCTGCTTGATGACAGCTTCGGTTTGTGGTGTGCAACAGAAATCCAAGAGAGCATCCGGTAGAATCACACCAAACACCAAGTGTAGTAATTTCATGCCCCATCCGTCCCCGTATCTCATCCTGCATCTGTAGTAAAACTCACACTAGCTCCATATCTCTACTTCTAGCCATTGCAAGACTAATGTCTGGACCACTGGGAGAAATTACTGTGCTTTCTGGTACATGTGCAATATTAGCCTTTAAGCTATTTCACTAATGTGCTGCTTAGACAAGTCCTGTAACAGCATCACTGACCATAGGAATCTCTAGGAATGCATTTATGCATTTGCAGAAAATTTAGACCATTCTGTTTCTGTTCTGTCCTCTGCTTAATAATGCACTTACCCCAGACTTATCCAAGCACATGGGCTTAAGCATTTAGGCCTGTTCCCCACATGGCTGTACTGGCTTGTGTTCAATGACTGTGGTCTACACTCTGCAGTAGAACTCATTAAAAAAAAAAAAAAAAAACTAAGGGAATTTACCTGTCAAATTGCCCCCAACAAACAACCATCAGTGTTCTGTTTGTTTCAGCTAATGAGGACTGTAAAATAATAATTTCTCTCTCATATATGGCCTTGTACTAGGCCTCAGAGTCAAACTACAGCATAAACGGATGCTTTGTCATGAGATAAGTGTAAATATAAAGAGAAGAGGAGAGGAGAGGAGAGAAGAGGAATGAGATCTGCTAGTTTTGAGGGCAATGTTTGATTTCACTTGGAGTATGATTTATCCCTACATAACATTTTAAAATGAAATCCTGTATATCCCAGCTAATAAATTTCAGATGGTTTTCTGGAATCAGCATCTTGGAACTGCAAAAGCTGCTTGGGAAAATGGGTAGTGCTCTGTTTCTGGTGGCCTTGCTTCTTCTACTCCCAGAGAGATGATGGTGCAGTCCAACTGGATAAATACAGGTCAGCTGCTGCCTTTAGGAGCCAACAAAACTGATGTAATCCACACAGAAAGTGGAACATTGTGTAGTATATCTGCACTGTAAAAGAGCACATTAGGATCCTGATGAGAGCTCCACCCACACTCACACTCCTCTTGAGGTGTTGTACTGATTATTAATCCAAGAGTCAGAAGGCTTGTGAGGTCAAAGCCTTCACTTCAGTCCAGAACATTCAAAACAGTGGAAAGTGTGAAGGCAGAAGGAGGAAGAGGACAGCTGCTTGTGGCAGCTAGTAAAGAGGCATGTCACAGATATCTCATTCCATGCCATGGCCAAAGTGTCAGCCCATTATCATCCCCTAAGCGAGTTAACATTCATCCCCTGACCTTTCCTCCCTCTGAATCATCTCACACTTACACATGCATACACCCTCTTCTCCATCACACTGTAACCTGCACTGAAAGAAGACACAGGCACACAGAGAAAAATGACAGAAATGCAGAGCAATGTGGAGAGAAGGCTACAACAGGAGTGGAGAGGCAATGTCAGCACACGAAGGGGGGGAATTCTCAAGTAGTATCCCTATACAACTGGGATATAATGGAGAATCTTGTTGCTTACTGTACCCTAGTATATAACTGTATGTACAGTCGTGTGAAAAAGAAAAAACACCCTCCTTCCAATTCTATGTTTTTATATATCAGAGCTTAAATTGGGTGGTCCTCACCATCTTCTATAAACAAACACATTTCAAAAACAGATTTCAATATGTCGTCATTTTTCCCCAAACAGTAAACCAACATTTAGAAACCAGATGGGAAAAAATAAATACACCCTCTCTAGTTCCACAATCGTTAAAGAGAAATTAGCAGCCAGGTGTTACAAATGAAATGCACAAGATTAGTTCATCATCAAGAAGTGTGACTACCTCTGTAAAAACAGAACTTTTGACAGATTGGTGCTCTGAAGCACTCACGTGTTTCTCTACATCAAGCCAATCGACAGGGCGGCTGTGGTTCAGGTGGTAGCGCGGGTTGTCCACTAATCGTAGGGTTGGTGGTTCGATTCCGGGCCCACATGACTCCATATGCCGAAGTGTCCTTGGGCAAGACACTGAACCCCAAGTTGCTCCCAATGGCAACTTGCTAGCACCTTGCATATCAGCTCTGCTGCTATTGGAATGGGTGAATGAGAAACAATGTAAATCTTTATAGTACTGCTAAGCTTAAAAAAGCGCTATATAAGTGCAGACCACTTATATTATAGAATCACTTAATAATAAGGGTGGCATACAAACTATAAGATCTATCCACATCTCCTCCTCAATTTCCCCTGTTGCTTGTGGAATGGTACAGTATACCCTGTTTAAATATGCACTTTTGCTGCACATTTGTGCATTTCAATTCACTACCCACAATCATTTTAGTAGGTGTTTTCACTCCAGCCACATTTGTTTTCCAGCTTGAGAATTTTTTCATACTGCCAAAACAATTCTGTAACCTACTTGCTATTCAAACTTAATTAAACAAAATTTCCTAAATACAATATTCAGTGGCAGTTTGTAGACAGAATTATATTCTCAATTTTTGAACAATCACTAAATAATTCTCACAATCCTCTGATAATTATCTAATTATCTTAATAGTCATTAAACAGTGCTCAGGCATTTCTCACACACTATCACACCCTCTCACACCCTATCATACCCTCTCACACACACTATCAAATGTTATCTAATTTCCTTACCACAAGTGGATGCCCTGATAAGCAGCATTAGCTAACTAGCTCAGTAAGGTCAACTAAAAATATATGACAGTTTAGGTGTGTTAATACAATTTATTAATTTACTGATAGTTAAATATAGCTAAATGCTAGCTAAATATTTAACTTATCATATGCTAGCGGAGAGAAGCATTCTGTAATGACAGTTTATATCAGCTAGCAAGCTAATGTGGAAGCACTATGCTGAAGATGTGCTTCCCACACATACTGATGACTTTCTGGAAATATAACTTACAATATTTCATTGCATGGGCCATACGGGGTAAATTAACTGTTTTACTGCTAATCTTCACTGTTAATAGCTAAGCCAGGTTTGCACACAGCACAAAATGTAGTTAGTACAATCTGCTCTGCCGGTTGAATGAAAATCCACCCTGTTAAATCTGCCCTGTGTGCTGTTGCTCTTGGGTCTGCCATCAAAGGGGCCCTAGAGAAGTTTCAGAAGCACAAAACCAGAATGTTTGTACACATGCAGCTTGGCTCTATTGCATCAGGTCAATAACTAAGTAGCTTGTTTCAAGCAGCAGTAAATTCAAACATACAAACCTGAACCAAAACCTATATAACTGGGATATAATGGAGAATCTTGTTGTTGACTGTACCCTAGTATATAACTGTATGTACAGTCATGTGAAAAAGAAAATACACCATCCTTCCAATTCTATGTTTTTATTTATCAGAGCTTAAATTGGGTGGTCCTCACCATCTTCTATAAACCAACACATTTCAAACTCAATATGTAGTTGTTTTTTCCCCAAACAGTAAACCAACATTCAGAAACCAGGTGGGAAAAAATAAGTACACCCTCTCTAGTTCCACAATCGTTAAAGAGAAATTAGCAGCTAGGTGTTGCAAATGAAATACACAAGATTAGTTCATCATCAAGAAGTGTGACTACCTCTGTAAAAACAGAACCTTTGGCAGATTGGTGCTCTGAAGCACTCAGGTGTGTTTCTACATCATGCCTAGAAGAAACAACATCGGCCATGACCTCAGAGAAGCAATTGTTGATGCACATCAATCTGTCAAGGGTCATAAGGCCATCTCCAAACAATTTTAAATTCATAATTCTACAGTGAGAAGGAATGTTTACAAACGGAGAGCCTTCAAAGCAGTTGTGAAGACTGAAGCATTGACTTTCATGGAAGGGAGGCTAGGAAAAAGCCCTTTCTCTCCAAAAAGAATATGGCAGCATGACCTGCATCTGAACAAACCACAAAAGCTCTGGAGATGTTTCGTCATCATGCACAGTGTCATGTTTGACAAAAAAAAAAAAAAAAAAAAAAAAAAAAAAAAAAAAAAAAACAGCATATTGCCACAAACACCCTATGCCACCTGTCAAGCATGGTAGTAGAGGGGTCATTATTTGCGACCTGGGAAACTTTCAGTCACTGAGTCAATGGTTAACTCCACATATATATCACAGCTTCAGCTGGGCTGAAATTGGATCATGCAACAGGAGAATTATCCTAATCGCACCAGCAAATCAACATGGGGAATTCAAAGGTGTAGGACGTCAAAGTCCAGACCTCATCCTCATTGAGATGCTGCAGTGGGATGTTAAGAGAGATGTAGATAAACAAATTCCCTCAACTATTAATAAACTGAAGCAATGTTATAAAGAGTGGGTCGAATTTTCTCTAAAATTATATGAGACTGAGAAACTCCTACAGAAAACATTTACTTCAAGTTATTCTTGCTCAAGGTGGTTCTACATGTTACTGAATTATAGGATGAAGTTATTTCTTCCCACCTGGTTTCTGAATGTTTGATTACTTTATTTGGGGGGAAATGACTACATATTGAAAACTGTGTTATTGTTGTCAGCTGATGTTATCTATTTGTTTACAAAAGTTGGCAAGCTCATACAATTGTTACTTAGGCCCTGATAAATAAAATCATACACCTGAAGGAGGGTGTTCTTTCTTAAATTAATAAGTTCATTTGTTTTGTTAATCATGAAGTTATCAACAGGGCAAGAAATGTAACAGCTTTAGCAAAATACTTGTTTGCTAATGTCAACAACAATGGTATTGTTTAGTTTCTCATACTGATTATTTAGAGGTACACAATATCTGATTATTTTTCTATTTATCACAAGATACAGTGGGAATGCATAATTTAGGGTCACTTTAAGACCAATTGATCTTCTGTGTAACCTATATCATCATATGAAACATGAGAGTGGTATAAATTGCTTATAGGCATTCAAGATAGCATCTATTGAGACTTTACAATTGAATGGGTCTGCCTGTTTATTTGATCATTATCTTAAGTCAAATGTGAATGCGGTACCCTAGCTGTGGATCAAGATATGTGAATAGGATTAGACCTGATGAAACTCTCTGCAGGCTCCTGTAGCTTCTCACTTCCTTTGTAACACCTCTAAAGATGGCCCACTGAATGCCTATAAAATTACAATGTCTCCCTTAGTTAGACTTGTTGCCTACAGTGCGAAACAGCATATTCTGATGTTGTAGACTGATCTCTCATTTGCAATAAAGAATCCTGCTGAAGATATTTCCAAGTCTTCTGGTCTTCTCTGCAAATTCCCAACATAACCAAATGATGGGTGTTAAACTCTGGAATGCAATCAACTTTCAAGACATTTCTGCACTTTTCAGTCTTTCAGTCTCTCTCTCTCTCTCTCTCTCTCTCTCTCACACACACACACACACACACACACACACACACACACACACACACACCATGCACATTGATAAGAAGGAATGCTGCTATGGTCTGGTAATAGAAGTAGGGCAGAAAGAGAGATCAGCCAAGCTTCCTCCATCACAAATGATCTAGAGTCTTAAAGCTCTCAACTGGCAATCATGTGTCAGGTGCAGGCTCTGATAAGACCAAATCAATCCTGCTTTTCTATTCTCCCTCACCTGCCCTTTTAAGCTTTTTCCTACTTTTCAATTATGCCTCACCTGCCCTGTGAAAATTTCTTTCTAATCATATCACCCTTCAGGTCTTACTCGGGTTCACTTTTCCTGTCTCTTTCCCTCTGTCTCTAATGATAGGAAATTCCAATTTCAGCTAGAATTTAAAGAACCCATTAAAAAGTACTTATTACAGTATATATAGTCTTTAATCAAACTCAGTGGGAAAAAAAAATCTGGATGGAGTGAGTCAAATGAACACATCTGAGCATTTGAGAGAAGACCAAAGAGAGAGCAGGGGTGCTGTGGAGAGACATCGAAATTAGGTCTCTGAAGAATTTAGCCATGCTGCCTTGGTTTCATCTAATATATCAATAAGGCATGGCCATATGTTTCCCTGTCACCTCCAGAAAAAAGAGTAGAGGGAGGATGACAGAGGAAAGAGTGCACCTGGATTGATCTAATTTGCTTTTAAACTTTTTCCCTTTTCTATAAGACGCCATGACAGCAAGCATGGTTGCAATGGTAGAGCGCTGAAGCACTTGTCAAATAGACAAAAGCCCTATTCGTATTACAGTACTTTTTCCATAGGGATGTGGTGTAATGTAATTATTAGTGCTATATCTCTGAGATTTTAGTCTCATCCAAATCCACCATCTGTAAATGTTTACAGACTGTAAAAGATTACAGCATTTTTTTTTTCTACTAGTATAAAATGACACGCAGAAATAACCACAGGTGAAATATATCCCATCTGGACTGATAAAAATGTAAAGATTTGTGTTTTTTCTTTAGTAAGAAAGCAGCACCCTTTTTTATTGTCTCCTGCTGAAATTAGACCGAAACCAAATACTGACAAAATATGGACATTTAAAAAGTAGACTTGACAGAGAAGCGGCTCTTCTGGTGGTATTAAGTTAAAACAATCAGTTTGGATTAAAGATGCATTATATGTATCTCTCCTTTGCTGTTATAATAACCTTCATTTTTCTGGGAAGGCTTTTCAATAGGCTTTTCAATGGAGCATGGCTATGGGGATTTGTCTCCATTCAAGAAGTTGGGCACTTATGTGCCACACGAGGAGGCCAGATGTGAAGTTGGTGTTCTATCAAATGTTAATCCCGATGGTGTTCAGTGGGGTTGAGGTCAGGGCTTTGTGCAGGCCACTCTAGTTCTTCCAGTCCAACCATGGCAAACCACTACACTTTGGGCATTGTCATGCTGGAACAGGTTTGAGCCCCTTCATTCCATCCATTCATCCATTTTCCATACCGCTTATCCTACACAGGGTCATGGGGGGCATGGAGCCTATCCCAGGGGACTCGGGGCACAAGGCGGGGGACACCCTGGACGTGGTGCCAACCCATCACTCTGCACAGTCACACACACATTCACACACTACAGACAATTTGGAAATGCCAATCAGCCTACAAGGCATGTCTCTGAACTACGGGAGGAAATCAGAGTACCCGAAAGAAACCCCTGAAGCATGGGGAGAACATGCAAACTCCACGTACGCAGGGCGGAGGTAGGATTCAAACCCCTAACACCGGAGGTGCGAGGCAATTGTGCCAAACACTCAGCCACCGTGTCTCCCCTTAATTTCATTGATGGTAAAATTAAAGCTACAAAGTACAAACACATTAATTCTTTCATCTTTGTGGCAACAGTTAAGGGAAGGCCTACATGTGGGTGTGATAGCGAGGTGTCCACATTATTTTGGTCATATAGTGTATGATGTGTACATGGTTTTACTACAGACATCCTCTGGCATCATTACTTAACAGACACATGTCTGGAAATCTTATCTCGTACGAATAAAACCATCACTTACACTACATACAAATTCTGGGTTAAGCAGAAAATAATGTCCTCAATGTAATTAACTGCATTTGTGCTTGTTCATGGAGTAGCACTTCTCATGGTATGAAATCATATTGCAGCTCTGTTCATGAATAAACTCTTTCATTTAGAGTCAAAGTGGGTTTTGAGGGTGGAAAGTGATTTCCTAATTAAGATGATGATCAACATTCAGAGAACACATGCAAATTAATTATAGGAAGGAAGTTAAATGTCTTAAGCACTATTTGGACTAAATTAGTTTTGCATGGGAAGGTGGGGTAATGTAATTATTGTAGTTCTGTCCAAATCTTTCATGTGAGCAATTTTACGTATTGTGTTCCTGCATCTGGAAAGATTACAATACGTTGTGTTTTGATGTATTTAAATATTCCATTACATCCAGTGGGAAAACAGGTTTTGTGCTTTTACTTCAGTATTACAATACTCTAGGAAGCCCAAAGTAAACAAAAAAAAAAACGTGTGTATTTTGTACTTTTCTGCCGATAAAAGATCATTTAATAATAAAAGATCAGGGTAAAATATGTTATGGATCGCCATTGATTGTTTTTTTCAGTGTCTATTGCATAGGCTTACTTCATCATTTTATGCTTTTAAATATTGAGCTATTTTGTGTTTGGGCAGACAAGTTGTTTGATTTCTTTGATTTTTCCAATTCATTTCACTTATAAAAACATTTGTCAAAGTCTAAAGCTTGGAAATGTATTTGTGTTCATTTTGTAACAATTGTATGAAATAAGTTTATACATTCAGCTGGTTGCTTATAAAGCCAAACTTTTCTGCAGATTGAAGTTTATTATCAGTTCAAACAATCTGTTTTATCCTTTATACTGTTATCGTCAAATTGTCCCATGCACTAACATACACTAGGGTTTTCTCTCTGCCAAGAATTTCTTTTTAGCAATGTTGGCATCTCTGCATCTCCCACCAAGACCAAACTGAGACCAAGTATTGGCAGAGTTTAAAAGGCTCAATAATAATAAACAGAAAACATTTAACAGGACTTGTCAAAGAAGTGATGCTTCTGAGAGATTTGAGTTATTGACTTCCTAGCACAGGTATATAACCTACTAATTAAGTGCAGCTTGCATGACCACAAGCCACAGAGCAATCAGCCTTAAAATGATGTGTATGTAGTACACATGGAACCATTGGTGTGACAATTCATACAGAACATGTATGTGAAGACACTCCCAACTCTGTGATTTGTACAGAGATTGCTTATGCCATGCAAATCAATCGTAATTATTACAGACATTCTCCATCAATATCATTTAATAGACATATTTCCTGGAACTTTATTCCATCTGAAAAGTACTATACTATAGAAGAAAAAGTGCACTATGAGTAGGGGAGAAACTTTTCAGATGAATGAGTTCAGCCAGATAGTTAATAGCCACTTTGGACCAATTAAGGTAGACCTGGCAAAACTTGATCAAAGATTTCTTAATGACATGGGCTAAAATCTGCTGCACATTAAAGAAAAGGGCCAGGATCCCATGTTGTTAACACTGTCATTGACCTTGTTAATTTGGAACAGAAAATTATCTTAAAAGCCAGATATCTCCCATATGATGTCATTTATTAGAAACATGAGGTGGTAGTGGAAAAGAAGACACTCAATTAACAGGAATCTGGTGTACAAATAATTCCAAGTTCTCAGGTATGCGGTAGCACTGAGCCCTTCAGTGTCAAGTCAAACGCATTATGTCTGAATACCAGAGTTGGGTGTAAGCGTTACTTTGTAGTGCGTTACTGTAATCTAATTGCTTTTTTTTTTTTTTTTGATGATTCCGTAATGTAATGCATTACATATTAAATTTATGTAGTTTGATTACAGTTACTGATGTCAACAAATTTATTGTTATGAAAACAATATTAAGTACATTTTTAAAATATATTTAAAAAATCCATTTTTAAAATAAATTAAGATTTTTTGCCCCGAAGATTTTTTCTTTAGCCCTGAATTATTCTCAACTTGGAGAGGTTTGCCATTATATAACTGAACGTAAGTAAAAGAAGATGGTGTTGTAATTTTATATCTTCAGTGAACAGAGGCGAGACCAATCAGACAGGTTTACAGGAAAATATGTGGAAATACTCGTGTCTTATTGAGTGACAGCTCTCAATTCTGCCAAATACTCGCTCACAGTCAGTGTGAGGAAAAATGGATATACACCAATTTGTTGTTGTTTTTTTAAACAAGTAATAGGGTTGAAACTGAAACAGTAACATCCTCTGATGCTGAGCAGGAAAACAAGGTGTGTAAATGTCTATATGAGGTCCAGTTTACGTGAACATGATATGAGCAGACCATAAGGACAGATAATGTACTTTGCATGGCACTATAACAGCTGAACCCAGGCACTGAAAGCTTAGCTGTGCCTCCCCTTGGCTAGCGACAACAAACTAGTCTAGTTGGAAAAGTTTTTATTTCTTATCAGTCTGGTAGTCCTACAAATAGTGATAACACCTGAGGCAAGTGTTATAATAAATCCAACTTTTTCTGATAATTTTATACACTGACATGCGCTAAAATTACTGAAAGAGCTATGAGTTTCGCTTTGTAGTATATTTTGTAGGTTTGAAATTAACGTGAAAATAAAGCAATTAGTCTGATTACTTTTTACATGCAGTAATCTGTAATGTAATCAGATTACAATTTTAGTATTTAGTCATCTGTAGTGGATTACTTTGTTTGAGTAACTTACCCAACACTGAATATTGGATGCTGAATACTGGCAAGAGACAAAAAGGGACAATTGGAAATTATGTAAAAATGAAATGAAAATGTGTCAAATAAATAAATAAATAAATAAATAAATTGTAGTGTTTTCATACAAGTAAAAAAAAAAAAAACATTTGTGTTGGAATGGGATGCTCTTTTATGCAGGCAAAACTAATGACCACAAGACAATGAGTGACAACTTCAGATAAGCTGTCCCTGCATTGTCTGCTTCTTAGTTTTATGTTTCACTCAAAAAGACAAAGGAAGGACGTCTTTTCTGACAAAGCAGGCAGAAGATCAGGAAGACCTTTGTAGTTTAATGCTGAATTTTCAAATCTGAATATGATCCACAGTCAGAAGGCTTAATTCTGCATTCCTTTCATCCCAAATAAGTTGAAAAGGAGAGGATATGAAATCAAAGATTCCACACGCATCCCATGCTTTTAACCTCAGCAAAATAAATCATTAAATGAAAAGAGATGAACACTCATGTTCCTTTTTTGGTTTGAAGCACCAATGTTCCACTAATTTCCATATTAAAGAGAACTGCACAAGTGAAAGGCAGAGCAGACGTAGTAATTATGTCAGACTTATCAAAACATAGGCCCTATATATATATATATATATATATATATATATATATATATATATATCTTGCAGCAATATGAATTTAGCTATATCTAAAGACATAAATACAAACGGAAAGAGTTGTGTAAAGTAATATTAGTCCAAAACCCAGAAGATGATGCAAGAGTTCCCTATAAACTTCAAGCATGGCAAACTCAATCAGTAATCCAGCCATGTTCTCAAACTTTCCCTCACAAAGTGACCAAGTACAAGCAACAAATTGCTGTCTTTTATGATCCATAATTGTCAGACACCTAAAACCTCAAAGCCATAAACAAACATATCTTTCAGCCAGCATGTCTGCTTGAGCATCATGCAACTGAACAAATAAAACTCCTGACTGCTGAAAGTATCTATTGTCTCTAGGGTGTAGATAAATCAATAAAGCATTCGACACCTCAGAAATACCATCCACAAAAGAGCTGCTAACTCCATGAAACCTCAGGCTTAAGAGTTTCATTAAATTCTCTTTCCTTTATGTTTTTGCTCAATAATCCTGGGCTGCTGCATCTGTCAAAGCATGTGTTAAAAACAAAGAAGCCGGCCCTGCATCGCATTGATTCAAACAAATTAGAACCTGTTATCCACAAGGTATTGGCAGATACCTGTTGCGAGACCAAACACATTTTCACATCAATAAAAAATCATACTCCTCTGTCTGGGCCCTTTATAAACAGAGACTGGCCAATAACATTCTGCAAATAGAGGAGAATTGTAAATGAATTTTGAGGGGCCATCTAAAGCAAAACGAATGGCATCAATTCAAATATGATAATACATGAGTCTGAATAACATTTGGGAGTATGCCTGATGATTTGATAATTCTGTCTGATGTATAAGGCACATTTCTAAAGGTCAGTTTTGTCACTTCTCTTTGTTTCTCTCCTTTTTCTGTCTATTTCTTCTATGTCACTTTTCCACAGAAATTATGCTGGTGAAAGGACCTTTTTTTTTTTAAATGACATTGCATTTCCACTTATGTAAGATACATTACGCAATCTGTTTAATACCACTGCAAAAATAATGACAGTGAAAACATCTTGAATATACTCAAATTTATTTAGTATTTCCTTACAATAAGATTACAAGAAACCAAACATAAGATTATTAAACTTATTTCTAGACAGTTTTATTAATTTCAAGAGCCAACATACTGGCAGAGAATCTCCTAAATGTCAGCTCCGTACCAGACACAAGTACAGTTTCAGTACCCACCTTTCACTTGCCACAGGTAACTGCATATACTATAAAATATCCTGGCTGCACAGAGAGAATATATGGTTGCCATAATACGAAGTAAAGAGAGAAGTTAACGTTCTCCTTCAACGTGAAAAAAAATGATAAAGAACACAATATTTTTTCCAGCAAAGATTATTTTCAGCAGTAAAAAAATTCTGGGTTGGTATGTGTGTCAACTACTTACTTCAAACTCACTGACTTCCCTAATCATGATAAGAATTATTAATGTCACAATTAAATATCTTAATATGTACAACTACTGTTAAACTTTAAACCCTTATACAACCACAATAAAATGATCTCTTTCTTTCTCACTATCTCTACCTGTTTTTCTTTCATGTCTTCAGAAAGGCCAGAAAGTCAATAAGCATACAGAAACAAAAGGATCTGAGAATTGCACTTGGTTGAGATTTAGGCATGCTGCAGCTTCTTCTGAGAAGAGTAATTCAAAGGGAAATCACTCTCAGCACTGACATGTAAACCAGTGTATATTTCACCGCATTTTCCATCCTCATTCAGGATGCATGTAGATCGCGATGAGGTGAACATGGACATCAGCTACTGAATAATGAATGAGATCCGGTGAATAGTTAAAATCAACAGGCACTGAGAACTCAAAGAAGACATTACCAACAAGGAGTAGGAGAGACCTGAGACATGGTTTACAAAAAAATGAAAAATATTGTGTGAAATATATATGGGCCAGCAGCTTTGGGTAATCAGAATGAGGAAAACATATGATCTCAGTGATTTTGACCATTCCATGGACTGAGTATTTCTACAACTGCTGATCTCCTGGGATTTACACACACAACGGTCTCAATAGTTTACACAAATTGATGCAATAAACAAATAACATCCAGTGAGCAGCAGTTCTGTGGACGGAAACACCTTGTTGATGAGAAAGGTCAACAGAGAACGGCCAGACTGGTTCAAGCTGACAGACAAGCTACAGTAACTCAGAAACCACTCTTTATACAATTGTGGTGAGCAGAAAAGCATCTCAGAATGCAAAACATGTCAAACGATGACGCAAGTGGGCTACAACAGCAGAACACCATGCCCGCTTCCACTTCTGTCAGCAAAGAACAGAAAGCTGAGTGCACAGTCATCACAGACTCACCAAAAATGAACATACATGTAGCCTGGTCTGATGAATCTCGATTTCTGCTGACTCACACAGATGGTAGAGTCAGAATTTCGCACCAACTGCATGAATTGATGGACCCAACCTGCCTTGTGACAACAGTCCAGACTGGTGGAGGTGATGTAATTGTGTGGGGAATGTTTTCCTGGCACACTTTGAGCCTTTTAGTTCCAATTAAACTTTAACTGAATGCCAAAGCCTATTAGAATATTGTTGCTGACCATGTGCATCCCTTAATGGCCACAATTTACCCATCTTCTTATTAACTACTTCCAGCATGATAATGCACCATGTCACAAAGCAAAAGTTGTCTCAAACTGGTTTCATGAACATGACAATGAGTTCAGTGTTCTTCAGTGGTCTTCACAGTCACCGGATCTGAATCCAGTAGAACACATTTGAGATGTGGTAGAACAGGAGATTCACAGCATGATAATGCACCAGAAAAATCTGCAGGAATTGTGTGATGCAATCATGTCAACATGGACCAGAATCTCAAAGGAATGTTTCCAACATCTTGTGGAATCCATGCCATGAAGAACTGAGGAAGTTTTGAGATCAAAGGGATACCCTACCAAGTATTAATACAGAGCTCATGTAGTGCATAAAGTTCTCAGTGAGTGTATATACAGGGTTGTTGCTGTATAATCATGACCAGTGATTATGCATAGTAAAATATTATAATAAAGACAAAATCAGACTGGAGCATTTACTTGCTCTTGAATTCTTCCCAAGAAAATCTCACTTTTTAGGGTCTTAAAAGTTTTTTCATATATATCAAAAATTATGGATTAATGACCTGTCTACTCACTAACCATGCTGTGTTCCTAGAGCTTGATTTTATTAACAACCTAAAGATCCTGCACAGGTATTTGTATAAGTATGGTGATATTGATGATATTGTGTTGCACATATTGTGTTGTGCATACTGTGTTGTAAATTCCATTAAATTATCTCACTATTGAGCATCTTAATCATTTATAAGGTTTATTTAAATCACAAATGTATCATAAATGTATTCATGAATCATTAAAATCTCAGTTATTAACTTAGAACAGTAATAGTCTATGAGTCAAATTTTGAAGACTGGAATACTAAAACAGTGGCTTCAGGCAAAATTATAGCAGGTTATAATAAGGCAAGACAACAGGGTTGATGAAAATGACTATCTACAACTAACAAAGGACAGGCCTAAATCATCTCACACTTGCTTCAAAAGACAATGTTTGTTTAGGTAATACCAATATTATACAAAACAATTCTAATGTAAAATCCAGCCTTCCAGCCTTCAAATCTAGGGCAATGACACCAAAATGATGTATTGAGAAAGAAAGTGATTCTATATTGACGAACCCAATTTGAGGTAACTGTGTGATAATTTACACATGCAGTATGCACAGTTCTGAACAATCCCTCACTTCTTAACTGCACTGGCCCCAGTGCAAAAATAAAGAATCAAACTTCAGATACCAAGCAAATCTGTGCTGAGCAACTACATGCTGGGGTAAAAATTAAAATTTCAGCTGAAGTGCTACTATGTCAATTTACTGTGGGAAAGGCATTCATTTACAACAGATGTAATAAAACTCACTGGGAATAGCACTGAAACAATAAGATCAAAATTATTGCTGACATGGGGTTTTACTCTGAGGTGTGTCCATGTTGTTTGGCTCTGTTTGGAGGAAAGCTCTGATGAAATCGTGGGTAGTCCTCAGATCTATCATTTCCAAGATACTGAATCAGTGATCCCCATATCTGCTGGTCAGGTTAAACTACAGTATATTATGATGACTTCTGAAATCTGGCCATTGAGATGTTCTTTTTTTCATCAATGTTAAAGCAGTGATCCTAATCCCTTCAAACAGGACTACAGTAGTATAGGGGCTACACTGTCAGGGGGAAAAAATGTACTAAACATACACTTGTCTCTGGATGCACAGTTCTTTGTCATTTGTATTTATCTGATACATAACTGAATCTTAATTAGATATATAATGGATCACTATTGTACCTTTAAAGCCTTTAAAATTTTACCACTAAATTACCTTGTTTCTTGCATTATATGTTAAGAGCTTTCATTTGTCTGTGTCAGGTGCTTGCCCTGAAGGTAGCAAGAAGGAATATGTTAATCCCTAAATTGGTCCTTGGCCTGTAAAGTACAGTACTGTGTAAATGTCTTAGGCACATACAAAGAAATGCTGTAGGGCAAAGATACCTTCAAAAATAATTAAATTAACTGTTTTTACATTTTAAAAAATATTATAAAGAGCAATAAACAGTAATAAATGACACAAAGTCAATATTTCGTTTGATGACCCTTTGCTAAAATAAAAAATTTGTAGTCTCAGGTATTACTAATCAGTGCAGTTTTATAAGGACATGAGCTGAAAGTTTATTGAGCATCTTGCAGAACCAGCCACAGTTCTTCTGGAGACTTTGACTGTTGCACTTACTTATTTGTGCAGCAAAATAGAGCAGCCTTCATTATGTTTTTTCTCTTTTTTTATCTGAAAAGTAGTCTCTTACATAATATGCTGCTTTCTTTACTGACATACAAACATTTTCGTAACATTTAATTTCGTGCTGGAAAACTAGTGTTAGGACATCTAAAATGTTTTTGTACTGACTCAATAATGTAGAAGTCATAAAATAAAAATCTATAATATTGCTTGTACTTAAACAAAATCGGTGACTAAGACTTTTGCACAGTACTGTATGTGAGTAGTTTAAGAGCTTAGTGTTGATGGTTGCTTCCAAATCCCCTCTATTCACTCCTTGCAGGTCCAGGGTGAACAAATGCCATGAGATACTCAGGAAATCATACCTACAACTACCAGCCATGGTACCAGTTTGCTTCACAATAAAACAATGAACAATGTGTGTGTGTGTGTGTGTGTGTGTGTGTGTGTGTGTGTGTGTGTGTGTGTGTGTGTGTGTGTGTGTGTGTGTGTGTGTGTGTGTGTGTGTGTGTGTGTGGTTATGCATAGCAACTAAGAAACAACATCTCAATCCACAGACTGAAACATTTGCCTGTATTTTTACTCTGGAACATTTGATAGTAAGATACTAAAATATGATCGCTCTATCTGTTACTAACCCTCAGAAAAAGCATTAGAATAGCCCAAAGAAATTACTACACTACAATACTACACTAACACTACAATACCAGAAGTTAGAAGTTATAGAAATATTGAAATACAGTAATTGTTAAGGCTAAAGTAAGTAGCATTGGATTTAACATCCATAATTATTTGGACAGTGACACAATTTTTGAAATGATGCCTCTGTATACCACCACAATGGATTTGAATGAAGCAATCAAGATGTGATTTAAGTGTAGAATTTCAGCTTTAAATTAATGTATTTAACAAAAATATTACATTAATCATTTAATAATTAATAATTAAATAATTTCATGGAGTCCCTCCATTTGCACAGACTAATAAGCAGTTTCATGGCCAGATGTGGCCTGTTTCCTCATTATTTCATGACAAATTAAGGAGATAAATCTTCTGGAGTTGATTCCAAGTGCTGAATTAGCATTTGTTAACTGTTCATAGGAACTCAAAATGTGTGGTCAAAAGAGGTGTCAGTGCAAGCAAAGGCTGAAAAAACAAAACAGAGATATAATGGTCACATATACATATGCACAGTGAAATTCTTTTCTTCGCATACCCCAGCATGTCAGGAAGATGGGGTCAGACATGGTACAGTACCCCTGGAGCAGAGAGGGTTAAGGGCCTTGCTCAAGGGCCCAACAGTGGCAGCATGGCAGTGCTGGAGCCTGAACCCCAGACCTTTCTATCAGTAATCCAGAGCCTTAACCACCTTGCCACCACTTGATATAATATATAGGAGTATCATCGTTAAAGTCTACAATCAAGAGACACCTTCATGAATGTAAATACAGAGGGTTTACCTCAAGGTGCAACCACTGGTAACACTCAAAAACAGAAAGACCTGATTAGATTAGCTAGAAAACTACAAAAATAAATACATTTTAAAAAGCCCAGTTCTGGAACAAGATTGATGATATGAAGATTAACTTGTACCAGAATGATGGGAAGAGAAGAGTATGTTGAAGGAAAGGAAGGGCTCATGACCAAAAGCATATAACATCATCTGTCAAACATGATGTTATGGCATTGGGCATGTATGGCTGCCAGTAGAACTGAGTCACTGGTGTTTATTGATGATGTAACTGCTGATAGAAGTAGCAGGGTGAATTCTGAAGTGTATAGACCTATAAGTTCTGCTCAGATTCCATCAAATGCTGCAAAATTAATTGGATGGTGTTTCACAGTACAGGTGGATAATGACCCAAAACATACCACAAGAGCACCCCAAGAGCTTCTTAAGGCAAAGAAATGGAATGTTCTTAAATTGCAGAGTCAGTCACCTGACCTCAAGCCAATTGAGCATGTTTTTCACTTACTGAAGACAAAATTTAAGGCAGTAAAACCCACAAACAAGCTGCAGTAAAGGTCTGGCAAAGTATCTCAAGGGAGGAAACATTTGGTGGAAGCATTTGGTGATGTCCATGGGTTCCAGACTTCAGGCAGTCCATGAATGCAAAGGATTTGCATCCAAGTATTTAAAAATAATCCTTATATTTAATTGTTAGTTTGTCCAATAACTTTTGGGCTTGGGAAAATGGAGGGACTATGTAACAATGGCTGTAATTCCTAAACGGTTAATGCAATATTTTTGTTAAACCCCTTGAATTAAAGCTGAAAGTCTACATTTCAACCACATATTGTTTGACTCATTTCAAATCCATTGTGGTGGTGCAGCGGCAAAATAAAAAATTATGTCACTGTCCAAATACGTATGGACTCTATACTGTATTATTTGTGGAGAAAAAACTCATTAATGCATATTCAAACACTGCATATATTGCTTTCTCAACTAAGTAAGAGAGATATAAAACACGGCACAGTATGTATCGCCAAGGGTATTTTGCATTTATAGTACTGATAAAAGAGTTGAGCACGCTGCCCTTTACTTCAGGATTCATAAAAAATATCTACAGAGCACCCACCTTTCAGCCAGCAAGCGTGAAATCCTTTTCCAGAATGCCATACAGAAGCACTGCACATTATGCAGAAGGATAATGGGATATTGAATCTTCACTCTGTCATTTCAGGAGTAGTGCAACTGCATCGCTTAGAGAGACACAATTATCAGCAAAGTTATCTTTCATCAAAAAAGAGTCTTGCTTGCTAATAGTCTGTCACATTTCAGCTCATTGAGTCATGAGCGTGTGTACTTGTAATCCTCCTTGTAATACAGACCAAACAGATAAATGAAAAAAAAGAACAATCAACATCTTATACAATACTTCACATTATGCATACTGTTAAACACCTAAGCGGGTTTTATTAAAGAGTGAGTTAGTAAATATCACTATGAACTCCTACATACAGGTTTTGTATTGACTTTATGGCACAAACCAATTTATTCAGTGCATAGATCTTTGTATATTCTACTGTGCCACAACAACATCAGATGGCTTCCACATCTAAAGCTCACCTGACCCACAGGTTATATCCACCATATGGTGGATATAATACAATCTATTCCATTTATTACAATATTTGTATGTGTAGTATTCTCTGTTTCTCTCCATCTTCCTCAGAGAATCTTAAACCTGTTGTCTCTTGAGGTTTAGTTTCAGATAAAATGCTTAGATGGCCATTTATGAAGTAAGGTGATTCACTAAGGTATAAAATCTATGTGCCCGCTAAGCTTTCATTCCTCTGTTTCAGGCAGGAAGAGCCTGTCTTCTGTCTTCTGTCTTCTTCCACAAGCAGATGAACACCAGCCCTGAGGGAGGGAAGAGTAACTGTTACAGAATTTGTTGTCTCATGAGAGAGCAAGTGAAAGAAAAAAAAATCGAGCCACCTTCTTCTGACTGACTGCTGCCTTTGTTCTCAGGAGAGGAAGATCACTAATGTTTCTGAGCTCTGAGAAAAACTACATTCGATTTCGGGCTGTGTGCCTGGCCTCTGATGAACTGTTTCTCTCTCTCTCTCTCTCTCTCTCTCTCTCTCTCACTTCCTTTCTCCTTCTGTCTGACAGGTCCATGTGTTTAATATTCATGACTTGAAGACAGTTACAGTAAATCACTGTTCCACTTGAATAGAGCTTAAAGTCTATGAAACTCACCATTCAGCTGACACAGTCTTTCTGACGATCTCAAGTTATGCAGAAAAAATGTAAAGGTTATTATTAAAATAATTTTAGATATTACCGAGAGGTGAAGCTTAAGAAATTATATGATATACGAATGTAGTTGACATGGTTTATTTGTCTACAGACCTCTAGCACATTCATTTTTGACTCGTACTGCCTTAATCATATTTTTTTTTTTCTATACATAATAATAACTGCTATAACTGCTAATAACTGCAGAGAGAATGTGTTAATATAATATTATAGAGAGCATGAATTATTGCATTTCACTCATAGAGCTTTGTCTCTTCACAAATAACTATAATCAGCCTTATCTAGAGGTCAATGTATCCTGCTTACATTATCTTATCACCTACCAAATACTTGCTTGAAGAACATCTCCTCCTCCATTAGGGAAAATTTGGTATGGTCTCCTCAACTCCAAGTTCAGCAAACAACAACAAATCAACATGACTGTGTACAGCATCAGCAGTAAACAAAGTAGAGCTTCTTACCTTAAAATGAGTTATGAATAGGCAAAAATAGTCATCTATTTGCTTAAGATCAGTCACATTAGCTTGGTAAATCTATAACACTGACTATACAGATCGCTGTTTTGATAAGGACACATCACTCATCCCAGTTAGCTGGCTAACTTGTTGCTAACAGAAGATAAACATAGAGGTGTCCATGTCTTTCCCCCCATGTTGTAGCTCAAATAAGTTAAATGCAGCATTAACAATTAGTATTCAATAGCAGTATTTCAGTACACAATCCAACACAACTGACTCAGGATCAGTGTGCTCCAGGCAAAGGTAGCTTTCTCAGTGGGCATTTCTAGGCAGTTGGCCTCTGGGGTGTCTTATTATGGTTAAACTTCAATTAAACATTGCATGTAGCTTTCTCTGTGTCAGCCAACCCATTATCCTTTTCACTGGACTAAATATCTGTGAAAGTTTCAACAAACATAGATGCTAAACTGTTACATTGATGTGTAACTTGTGGCTAAAATTACAGAAACTCAAACAAAGAACACAATCTCACAGCTAGCTTAAATGGTTAAAAAAAAATATAGCTAGCTTTGATTTACGTTACCTTTTGTTTAGAAAATGGTAGTCTTGTTTTGGTTTATTGTAATAAAGGTCATGTCATCTAATGAAGAATGTTACATACAGACCACCTTTCAGTTAAAAAGCTGCACAGTGAAGGAGCTACCTTCAAATGAAGCTGCTACTAAGGCAACACCCTTCATAATAGAACATAGCTCAGGTAAACACAGTGATTATTCACATGTGCAGGAACAGGGAATGAGAGTATTGAGCCAGATAAGGACAGCTCAAAGTATACATGTCGACATTAAAGAGCAAAAAAAAAAAAAAAAAAAGAGTGATAAGATTACTCCAGGCTTTCATAGCTATTCCATGTCCAATCTGTCCATGCCAACAAGAAGGCTTACAGAGACCAGCCATCATGGTTAAGAGAGCATATTTCAATATTTTTTATATATTCAGAAGAAAAGACAATAGTGAATATCACAGAAAAGCAAAAGTGCAGGCATTTGTATGCTCAGCCTCATTGAAATGCATTCTACAAAGCTCAGGAACACATCTTCATGTAGGCAGTTGATAACAAGACTGGAAATAAAGACCACTTCTACATCTAAAGATACACTTTACACTTTCCTTGTCACTTCCTGTTCAGAATAAAATATAGTGCAATTTGGAAGCTCAAACTTTACACAAAATGCTGCCTGCTGCAAAGCACAAATCTGGCTAAGCTCAGTACAGGAGCCTGGCCTAAGGCAGTCACAACAGAATGCTGTGTAACTGTGTAAACCATCACGGTATATCCGTTCATCACATCTACAGCAGGTATTTAAAAGTGCATTAGGCAAGACTAGTCTAAATTAATCAACATTAAGTCTTTAGTAGATAAGTAGGTGCAGTTCAGTAAGATTCAGGTTATTTTTGCATTCCTTGAATGTCCATCCCGCACCCCCATCCCCATCCCCATCCCCATCCCCATCCCCCATATCATAGTGGCTGTGTTTTCAGAAACCTAGTTATATGCTCTAAGATAAGAATCTACCCTCAGCATTCATTGATTTATTGCATTTGGCAATTTATGACTATTATATTTCACTTATCAAGAGTGACTTATTGTCTAATCATGTTACACAAGTTGCTTGTTACAGAGGTGGGCATCAGATTCCTGTGTCTCCCTTGTGCAGGCTGTCTTATAACATATTAGGCTGTGCTTTTGCCCATTTGGTCATTCAGCTGCTTGGAAGCTAAGTTATAATACTATAAACAAATGAAGTTCGGCTCACACTGGGTTATGACAGTGTTCAAGAGTGTCTTCTCTGTCCCATTTCTTTGTAATGAGCTCTCATGAGTTTTTAAACTGAAACCTCTGGCTAGTTAGAATTGTTAGCATCATTAACTGCACAGGAGTTAACTAGCATGTCATACATTACTATGAATGTGGTTGATCCTAAGGTTCTCTAAGTGATAAAAACATATTTAGATATTTACCGAACGGAGTAAGGTAAAGCCGGCCATTTAAGACCATTCAAAACAGACAGTGTTTTTATATACCCACCCAGGAGCAACATCATTCCACATCCAGTTTCATCCTCTTCACCAGTAAAAAGTTATTCCATCATGGAAAAATGTTGCTAAATTGAAAATGCAGTAGGTTAGTGTCTGGCTGTTGGGGGCATATGTACAAAATAGGCTCAGGTTTCTCAAGAGTTTTCTCAAACATATAATACACTTGTGCTGATGCCATGGTTTAAACAATTCTTTTTTTATTATGTTCTCCATATTTTTCACGTATTAGTTTGTACTAGTGTCCTAGTATTTCTACTAGTAAGAAATAAACAAAGATGCAATAGATTTTATTTTAAGATTAATGCTTTTCTGTACACACCAGACACCATACAGACTGTACAACACTCTAAGAAATGTAGCACTGAGACTATGCTAATGCCCCTCCTTTTTTTCCGTTTTGTTCAACTGTGCACACAGTAGAAGTGGCCTAGCCTTGATCATTCATTAAGAAGTTAATTATCTATAATCACCTTGTTGAAGAGCCCACAGTTGAGTTGAACATCCAGCCACAGCAGGCAACATTGATGCTCTGGCTGTTATTATATTTTGATAGGTGAAATTATGTGAGAGAGAAAGAGATAGAGACAGTGAATCAGATATACAGTAGAGACATAGAAAAACTGAATTATTTTGCTCGATTTCCCTGTACCAGCTGTTAGGGAGTTGAAGCTCCATCAGAGCAGCTGGTTGTAAGATTTTAGTGATTGTTGCCAGAAAGTCTTGAATCTTGACAAAACGCCTCTCAAAACAGAGATTATGATAATCATAACTCAGACTAAATGAGACTCCAAAGCCAACATGAATGTGTCTTCAAAACTGAGGATTCTTTCTGGATTCAAATGCAAGTGTGGGCAAATCCAGTTATTCTGTAAAAACATCCAGTATTAGATTTAAAAGGCATACAGTAAATTCACAACTTACAAAACTCGCTGATAACTCATCCAGTCTAATAGCTGTTGTTTTTATACAGAGTCTTATACAGCATCATGTCGGTTAATTAAAGGTATATTGACTATACACTGCAGGGTAAGTGTACACATGGCCAAATGAACAGTACCATTGCTGCAGTGCTGTTATAATCACATCTTTATATGAAAGTGACCCAAACAAGTGCCAGGGGCATGGAAAAAACAAAGGTGCTATAATTGGGCTTAATCTAAATCAGACATTACACAGGACCCAATTTAGTCAAAGACAGTGAGTTCATTTGTTTAGTTTGTGGGACAATTAACTGCTCCAGATGTTGGTATTCTTTGTTCTGAACTGAAGAGACATGTTGAGGCTCCAGAACACTGCAGCCAGCTTTGTCCTGTCCTGGTTTAGACTTCTCTTATAAACGTAGACCCTTTCCTTCATCTGACAGTGGATTTTCCAAAGCAGCTGCATTAGCATTCACAGCTCCTTGCTAACCTGCAAGCATCAGGAAAGGGGATTTACTGCAGTGAGTCAGTCAGGACACAGATGGTAATCATTTTTGGTATCTTGCTGATACTTTTTTACATCATGGCTGACTATCGATTTTATTAATCTATAATCCTTTTTTCCACTATGGGAGTTCAAAACAAAAAGGGTTATACACAAATGTCCAGATTTTCCATTGTGCATTGCTCCAATTTGATTTTCCAGTGGTAAGTGTCTGTTCAAAGTCACCTGTCTGATGATCAAAAGATAGATAAGTTACAGATGTGTGTCTTTTTTATTTTCATGCAAACTATGGGAACAGACTGTTTCATTGCATCTTAGCTGGAAACGTGCTGCTAGCTCTGGGATTCACTTCTTAAGTAAAATAACTTAAAGGAGAAATAAGCATCTATTTTCTTATTTTTTGTATGTCTTTCTTACTTAATTAAGTAAGAGCAGTTTAAGTCACTAAAAGGCGAGCCTTCACTTTTCATGGTCTTACCATAACATACAGGCTTGCATCTCAAAACAGACAAAATAGATTTTTCCAGTGAAAAATGTGCACAATGCCTTGAAATAATGTGTTAATCAATTTCAGAATTGAAAGCTTATGAAACACAAATGAATGGGTGTAATGGGCAAACCAATACTACATTGCATTAAAGCCAAGCTTTCAAGCTTGACTTTACCATCTGCGTTAGCAGCTAAGCCCCAAGAGCAACATGTCATCATGACAAAGTTTCAAAAACGTAGACTAGATCTGTGCTCTTGATACATTAGTTTGATAAAGTGGCAGCTGAAAATTATGCCGATACTCACATCCTGAAAGCAGTTCCCAAAGTATTATAAATTACCCAGTTTGAAGAATGTGTGCCAGAGCATAAACAGCATAAAACCTAGACATGCTGCAGAATATACAGATTAAAGATGTAATGCAGGAAAATGTGTCTAGCACAGACATGGAGATGATTTAAAACAGTTGCAATAAATTATATTCACCAGCGGGGAGGCAGAAAATGATTGGCGGAAGTGAGTGAGAAGGAATGTTTTGAAGGTGTCATTATGTCTGATTTTTATGACTGTCTCACATGCATCTTTACTTATACCGTATACTAGTTTCAGGTATCTAGTGCGTGTGTGTGTGTGTGTGTGTATACATATATATATATATATATATATATATATATATATATATATATATATATATATATATATATATATATATATATATATAATATATATTTGTGTATTGAATAGTGCCACTGCAGTTCAAAAACAATGACTGTCAAATGAGCCTTTCGCCAAGTTCTGGTATATTACATGATCTATGTAGCAAACACACAGACATGAGGTCTGCATGAAAGCATCCGTGTCACTGCATACCAGTGCAGTGGGGAACATAATCACATGTGCATAATGATAAAGCTAAGAAGACCTGCATAATGTCAAGAAGTCCTGTGAACATCTACTATCATGCACTTGTGTTAGTATATCATAGCAGGAAAACACAGTTTGCAGTGGAACACTATACAGTACAGTGTCCTATGCCACTGGTGTGTCAGGCAGCACTCAATGGCAAAAGTAGGTTAAATGTTTTTCCACAATGTTCCAGCATTCCATATACAAGAAATGATGGAAAGAGGAAAGGGAGATGGAATGGAAAGCAGTGAGGAGGGAGTATATGGCACAGGTTCTTATAGAAAAATACATGATATACAACAAAAAAGTAGGAAAAAGTGCAGGCCAAGCAGCAGAACTTCCTTCATAAAACAATGCAAGTGTCCTCTACTGGTTCATGCATCAAGGGCCCTTTCTCCACCAAGTGTGGCGCAGGACGAAGCACAGCATGGGGGGAAGCCAAGCACTTCCTGCCCCGGTGCTGGCACACAGAAAGACTCTCACGGGAACAGGGCATAGGAGCAGGAAGTGTGTATGTCTGTGAGTGTGTGCCAGGCAAGCATAGTTGGAGCCCCACTGCCCATGGTCCTGGATGGAAATCTGGCATCATGACAGGAACAGATGTAAAAACATGCAGGGACACATACATTCACACAGCCAGCAAAATCTAAGACACACACACACACACACACACACACACACACACACACACACACACACAGATTCATGGCAGCAGATCAAAGATCACATCATCAGATGACCTAGTCAGCAGATGATTATACTTTAAAGAAGAGATGAGAAAAAAGGCAGTAGGGTGTAAATGACACAGATAAACTCCATACACATATACACACAAACAAACCTCCCACAATCTCGCAAAAAAAAAAAACATATCATTTACAGTGAAACAGTTATCAGTTATTATCTACTTATCTACACTGATTGTCTGCTTAACCTCATATTTACAGTGCCTTGCATCTTATCTTAAAACGTAGACCTGAAATGGTCTTATTTGGCATTCTATGCTATGAATCCATACAAAAGAACCATAATATTGAAGTTGAGGAAGACAACATGGTTTGCAAATGCATTTAGAAATAAAAATATTGTTATTGCAAACAACTATTTATGGGGTGTACAACCCGTTAATCAGTTCTTGCGTAGTCATTTGCTGTCAGATGTCACATAATTAGCTGAATGGTGTTCACCTGTGTGCAATGAATGTGTCACATGATCGGCATATAAATACACCTGTTTCTGAAATGCCAGAGTTTGTGCGCAAACATACCAAAACAAACACTATGAAGACCAAGGTGATATGAAAACAAATCCAGTACAAAAATCTTGAATCGTGTGAATCAGGGTTTGAATCAGGAAAAAAAAAATTTATTACATAATGTGGTGCATCATTAAATCCATTATTAAAGAATGGAAAGAATATTACAACTGTATCTATGTCTAGAAAAAAAAAACATCTGCCAAAAGTGACCAGGTAAAGAGGGGATTACACAAAGAAACAACCAAGAGGACAATTAACTCCATTTTAGTTCCAGGTTGAAACAATACAAAATGTGTGAAAGTTCAAGAGGGATGAATATTTATGCAAGGCATTATACCTCATCTGTACTCATGTAGCTTTATAACTTTACCAGATTGTGGAAAAAGATACTGTACTTCTGCTATAATACTTACAGCAACGTGGATTACACAGACCCAGAGGAATGGCAAATCTCCTCTCCTTTCTTTAAAGTGTAATTGTTTCCCTTCTATCCAGCACATCTCTACAATTTACTCTCCAGCTGATGGATTGCAGTTGGTGTCTTTAACCCAAATACCCACGTAGTAAACTGCAAAAAGGAAAATACGTGAGCAAACAGATCACTGAGGAGATGTTTTAGTGTCCTTCATCTTTCAGGTCATTGTTGGAGCCTTCGCCTTAAATTTCTTTAGGAAACTGGGATAAGGCTTTTGAAAGACTGTAAACAATGAGACTATCTGGCTGTAGTGTAATTGGTCATACAGGATCTCTAAAGCAGCAGATTCAGGTTAGCATATTTTGAGGTGCTGCTCTTTATATAAAATGTTTTTAAATTCATCCTGAAATTCACAGTTAATATTTAAAAAAATGGACAATGTGCTGAACAACAACTATCACTTCATATTTTAGTATTGGCAATTTTATGAGTTGTCTGAATATATTTGCAACTAAAAAAAAATGTGGAAGTGTGAAAGCAACCGAAATGCCCTGTACTATGTGGCTTGTTTGTACTATGTGGGTGTTTCTTCCATTTTTGTAGCATTAAGACCAAGGTTGAGCACGAAACTTGTGAAAATGTCAAACTTCTTCACTGGAAGATATTGTGATAGAAATGAGTACACATTATAGTAGCCACTTTATCAGTATTAATAAAAGCTATACCCTGTGCACTTTTTCTGGTCTGTTGCAATAATTTTAAGCATCTTCCAATACAACAATTTTATGTAAGCAGAACAGTTTCTTAAAATATATGGTTCCCAGAATATTCAATCCACCAGCTTCTGAGTTTTTTGAGAAAACCTTTTACTTCTTATGACATTGCTGCAACATTTTAAAATTTGTAGGAAAGTTAATTTTTAAAAGTTTCTATAATTTTAACACTGGCATAACTTGTAACCTATGTGGTGGCACAGTGGCACAGCAAGCAGTATTGTCACCTAACTGCTCCTGGGTCTTAGTTCAATCCACCTGTTTGAGTGGTTGTGGTTTTCTTCTGGGATCGCTGGTTTCCTCCCAATTCCAAAAACATGCCAATATGTGGATTGGCAACACTAAATTGCCCCTTGGTGTATGAATGTGTGTGCATGGTGGTCCTACATACACTATGTCAATCAACCTATTACCTACTGTAGCATATTCAGTAAAAGAGACAGTAGATAGAACTCTTGTTGTTTGACATAACACACATGGCATTATATTACATCAGTTCACAGCCTTAATTAAAAATAGGTCAGTGTGATATTACATTGAAGATTGAGCAACATACACCGATGTGAAAGCTTTACTCGGATTGCTCACATGACATTTCTGTCTGACCCAGCCTGAGAAAAACCAATAAAACCTACAGACTGGAACCCTGGGTGCATTAGTAAATAGAGAAAAATAAAAACAATGCTCTTGGGTCAAATAATAGTTGACATAACTACAAGCAGCTGAGAGATTACATAAAGGAAACAACTAGCTGTCACACACACAAGGAAGACCTGCGCCTACTTTTGCTCTCTCTCTCTCTCTCTCTCTCTCTCTCTCTCTCTCTCTCTCTCTCTCTCTCTCTCTCTGCTCTATCTCACAGTGATGAAAGGAGCCAGCAGTAGAATAAACTTCCTTATCAAAATATATCAGGATAACACTTGTGATACGCTTATGATTATGAAACAGTTTGGCAAGGGATAACCTCCCCCTGATTTTGTTCCAAAAATACCAAGCTAGTGGCAGTCATTTTTTTTTTTCCTTCTGCATGTGTAGGGGGTGTTGTGTTTTATGCCTAATCTGGCTCCACTGGGAAAGTGGGATGAGATAGTGGATTGCGGTGGGTACTGTATAATTCATTTTAAGACAAAAAAAAGAATGAAGAAACTGTATGGTAGTAAGATTACCCAGAAGCAAGTTTGAAACCAAAAACGGTGTTAGACTGCCCCCAACTGGATGGATTTCTCACTACAGCGTTTTTTAAAAACTATATAATGGACACATTTAATGTAATACACATTTAATGTAATTAATGTAAAGGTTCGCCTTGAGTCATATAAAATTGTAGCCTGAAATTAAATCATATTTGTGATCGACACAAGAATGTGTGCAGAGCAATAAAATCACACCCAAAGTAGTAAAACTTCTTGAAGGCTTTGATGACATGTATCAAAGTTTCTTGGTGTTTGAAACCTTCTTGCTCCTTTCCCAGTAGTTATAAGTAGAGATAAATTAAACAGCCTCTACCAAACTAACCAGAAGAAAAGTTTTCTGTTATATTTATACCAAATGGATGAAGTCAAAATTACCTTCACTGGAGCTCCTGACATATTTTTAAGAGGTAATCGTTGTTGCAGTTGCCATTTAAACCAGCCCATGAATAACTCCTTGGCAAAGCTTTTTACAAGATGCCCAAGCACCAGCAGAGAGCGGATATATATTCAAGCTAATTGAAGGCATGACTCATATGGCACTTTGCACAAGAACATTCATTTTACATACCGGCTAGCCTGTTCCTGTACTGTAAACATTACTCAGTCCATATGAGTGGGGATGTTATGAAGCAGCTTTTAGTGGCAGACAGCAGCACTCTTTGCGTCACAACGCTCCAGGGAAACAAAGTAAGTCAGCCCACATCATTCTGTCTAAAGCACCCTGTTTATGATTTTTTTCCCCCTTTTATTTACCAAATCATGAACCATTCCAAATAATGCTGAACAAATTATTATTATTATTTAAAAAAAAAAAAAAAAAAAAAAAAAAAGATAAATGCAGAGGGTTGCTATGACTGAAAATTTAGAACATAAATTTAGCTTAAGGTGTTGAGATTTGGCCAATAAGATTGATTTGAATCTAATCATTGTGATAATGATGAACTAATTAAAGGTGCACCAGTTTTTTGATACTTTTTGCTGTATAGACTGCCTTCAATTGAAACCTATCTTGATCATTCAAAGTAACTCAAGTAGTTTTCCACCAGATGGCTCTTGCTTAAAGTATTTTCTTGATCATTACCTACTCAAGTGAATTATTACTACATTAGCAGTAGTTTTACGGGTGTACAGTCACAAAGACAACAGCCGCTGTAACAACACTGATCTGAAAAACAACCAACCTGCCATTGCAGAAGGTTAATCTATAACACTATTCACAATCTCTCAATCAGCTCTTAAATTTAGAAAGTGTCTATTTTAATTGGATTTTTTTAATTTATTTTATTTTTCACATAGTTTGTCCAGTGGCATGGCAGCACAGTGGGTAGCATTGTCACCTCACAGCTTGGGTTAGTGTCAGTATGGAGTTTCACACGTTCTCCCCATGTTTGCATGAGTTTTCTCTGGGTTCTGCAGTTTCCTCCCACTGTCTATGCTTTATTGGCTATGCCTAATTGCCCATTGTGAATGAGTGTGTAAAAATTTGTGCATGAGGCCCTGTGATGGCCTAGCATCCCATCGGAGGTGCATTCTCTCGCCTTGACCCCAGTGTTACCATGATTGTCTCTGGATACACTGCGACCCAGACCTGGCTAGGATAAAGTGGCTACTGAAGATGAGGACATACTTTGTTCTACGCTCAACAGTCATTTTTACAATACTATTTCCATCCATTTTCATTTGCCTCTATGTCTTTCCCCTCCATTAAATACCACAGAATTTTACATTTGTATTCATAGATTCAGGGGTAATTAGAGCTAACAAAACCCTTTTATGTTTTATTTTTTAAAACATAAACGCTTTGCCCCATCTGGATGTTTATTAACTTGAATTCGTTTATTTCAACATAACATATGGAAAATAAAACACCAAGATTACTGAATACCATGCAATTTACCAAACCAAAAGCACTTTCATATAGCCTGTGGGAGTGGTAAGTATGAGTGGGGATTAGAGATCTTAAAGTACTTATCGGGCCCTCATGTAAGGAGGACCGTAGCTTTATGCAGCAGCTAAAGGATAAGTGTATAAAGGATATCAAGACAGCAACAGAAGCAGTTGGTCACCGATATGTTTAGCACAATCAAGAAGCTGATCAGGGGCCCTGTGCTAGTTCCTTCACCAGCCACAACACCTGCTCCTACACCTGCTCCTGCATCAGCTCCTGCACCAGCTTCACCACCAGCTCCTGCACCAGCTTCACCAACTCAACCAGTTAAGGTAGGATGCTTTACAATTCACGATTATTTCACTTGGTATCCCAGAATCAGGGTTTTCCCTAGGTTTTCAGAGTGCTTTCTGGGTTAATGTGGGTTGGTAGTGGTTTGGAGGTTTGAAATTATTTGAAAGAAATTGTAATTTATTTTAAGTTTTTTTTTTCATGTAATTTTTGACCATTATCGTTACCATATTTGTGAACAAAAGATGGCAACACTTATTGTGCTTACAGTCAAAAGTCTATTCATTTCACCAAGTAACAGGTTTGAGATTGAATGAAAATATATGTGGATTACCTTAACTTAAAATGCATCCAAAGGACATAAAGGAGACAGACAGAGAATTTCTTTATTTATTTCAACATTTATTTTAACTGCTGTGTTCAAACATAATGGATTTTTTGAAGTGGTCAGCATCTGTTTTACATAATAATCCTTTGGAGTAGACCCCCCTGAGCTTCTTTTGGGATGCTCTCAACTGCATTTTGGACCAGCATTTTTAAAATATGAAAAACACTTTGACCAGTGGTTTTCATCAGAAAAACATGTTTCGTGTGAACACAGCCTAACTTTGTTTAACTACCAAGCCACGTTAGATACTAAAGTTAGTTCAGTCGAGGTATCTTTATGTAATGCCAATTAACTAGCTTCTTTGGCTAAGGTAACTTAATTCAGTAGATGAATTAAGTGTAAGTCGTTCTGTGTAAGTTAGCAATTTCTTTAGTGCAAAACAGACAACATTAGTTATATATTTTCTCTAGCTGCCATCGCTATTGTTAACATCCACAAGAATTACTCCCTAACAAAAAACGTTTTAAGTCCTTCATCTAAGCCTTTCTAAGGTAAGGATGGAAAACCCTGAGAATATTGTCATGGTGCATCACCAAGTTCTTTGTCTTCTTTAATTGTGTGTTTTTCCTGCAATATTACTGTATAATGACCCTACTGAATATTATAATAACCTAAAAAGAGATTTTGTTTTATAATCATCCAAATCAGAAAAATGAAATTTCATAGTTGTGAAAAATGTTGGTCTTTGCAACTTGTAGGATGAAAAGCCTGCAGTCAAAGAAAATGAAGCCAAGAAAGAAGAAGAAACTCCTGGTGAGTCAGCTGCTATTAAACTCTGAATACTACTCAGTAAAACCCAACAGAGCATGTAAAGAATCTTCCTCATATTCATCTTTTTTTTTAAATAATTTTAAAACAAAGCTGAACGTAAGCCAGTGTATTTCTTTTGTTCTTCATATTGTTTTCTGTTAGTGTTAATGTGGTCAGAATCGGTTGTATGTTTCCAGTTAAATGTTACTGCTCCAACTGTGAGGTGACAACACTGCCAGCACTGGCAGTAGTCTCAAAGCAGTGGAAAGCCCCTCTCTGGCTCATGTGTCTTATTTCTGTGTATAACCAGCTCCAGCCCCAACACCTGCACCAGCTGCTGCGCCAAAACCAGAAGAGAAACTTTCCAAGCCTGAAAAAGAACAGCCACCAGCTGAAGAGTAAGACTGGAACATTTCATCAGTTATTTCTTTGCACATGCACCACACAGCCATTCACATTGATAGTGACTCTTTTCCAGTGAGCTCAAGTTACTGTCTGTGTGGCATTTCACATGTCCTCCCTGTGTTTGTATGGGTTTGTTCCCAGCTTCCAAACACATGCCACGTAGGCTTAGGTGTGAATGAATGTGTGTGTGTGCGTGGTGCACTGTAATGTACTGGTGTCCCATTCAGGGTGTATTTCTGCCTCCTGCCCAGTGTTACCAGAGTTTACTCCAGATTCACCAGTTGAATGATGAATGAATTAATATTTTTGTTAATTGATTTCAAGTGGTCCAGTAATCTTGCATTCAGCAAACACAAACATCACTCTCAGGATCTATACTGCCTAGCAGAAAGTAGAAGGATTACTGATGTAAGGAGCAAAGAAGAGATTACAGGATTTGCAGCTTTAAGGGACTTAAGAAGCTGCCAGGGGAGCTATTTAAAATGTAAGCAACAAGACAGGAAGAAAAAAGAAAAACAAAGCCTGAATTAAAGTGATGGGAATGGTGCAGTGGTTGTTACTGTAATGAGGCGTCCATCCCCACATTTATCCTTCAGTGTCACAGATGCATTCATTTAGCTAGGGAAGGATAAATGTTGTTTTGCATTGTCTCCTGTGGGCAGTATGTCTTGTTCACAATGTGCAGAGTTTTGTTGTTGTTTTTTTTTAAATGACCAAAAATGATGTAGAAAAGAAGTTCTAGACCACTCCCCCAGCCCACCCATGTCTATATCTTCACACATAGAGGTAGACAAGGACAAACAGCACTATACCTCTATATCTTCACATATAGAACTGACTGATTACAATTTATGTCCATTTTTAAATACCATAAACAGAAAAAATAGTTACTTTTTTTACTTCAACAGTTTAATTAACAGAAGTGATGTTATATGTACATGTTTCTCTTTTCTCTTTGTTTCTGTTTCTCTTTTTTTTTTGCCTCATTTAGGCAAGAAGCACAGCCTCCTCCACCATGTCAAATTGTAATAAACAAGTACTCTGATGCACATCTTCTAAAAATAGTCCACCAGATGCAGCAACGTACACAAATTTACAAAGAAAAAGTCATAGACCCCTATGCATCCTCACCTGAGTGCAGCCCTCCAGTCAGTGAGTATTTTTTTAAAAATCCATGAATAAATAACTGTTTTAGAGAGTTTCTAACATCCTGGAAAAGGCAATCTAAATGTCTAGACTGAGGGAATGTTAATGAGTGTCTATTGTATATTCATCCTTTTTTTTTTTTTTTTTTTTTTTTTTTTTTTTTTTTTTTTTTAAATCAACAGTAATTGTTTGAATATTTTACTGCTGGCATTACCTAGTATTACTATTGCAGTGTATTTTGCCCAAAATAGCACCTGTTTTGAGAAAAAAGGATTTCTTGAAAAAGCAAGAAGAAGAGAGAAAAAGAAAAGAAGAGGATGAGAGGATCAAAAAGGAGGAGGAGGTAAAGAAAGCAGCAGCAAAAGCCGAGGAAAAGAAAGAGAAGAAAGAAGAGAAGAAGGAAGAAAAGAAAGATGATAAAACAAAAGATGAGAAGAAAGAAGAGACTGAACCAGCCAAGAAAAGATTTCTTACTATTTCTTCGAAAGTCAAATGCACCTGTCTAGACTCAATGCTGAAACCTATTGAAGACAGAATGGATAAACTTTTGGGCACATCCATAGATCCATGCACAGGTTATAAACACATCATCTATGAAGTATTTTAAATCCACTTTGGATACAAATGCAGCAAATTTAACTGATCTATGTGACCATCTCTAGATCGGCGGTACATCACTTGGCTTAGCGTGGTGACTATTGCCTTCAGCTACAACCTTTGGTTCATACCAGTCCGTATGGTCTTCTCCTGTCACACTCCTGGCTCAATTCCTCTGTGGTTTACTGCAGATGTCCTAGCTGACCTGATCTACATCATCGATATGATCATTTTCCAGCCAAGGCTCCAGTTCTGCAAGAGTGGAGATATTATTGTAAGCACCACCCAAATTATATTATTACCATTGTTTGTGTGTTAGCATGGATTGTATTCACTTTGTATATTTGACATATTACTAATGTATTATCTCTCAAATCCCATTTCAAAATGTGTTTCATTTTGTCAGTATGACCGAGCTGTTATTAAGAAGAATTACAGAGCCTCCCTAAAATTTCAGGTATCAAAATGGGAGCTAAAAAGTTTTTCCTATATTTCAGTGTGAAATACAATAGTATGTTTCAATATGCTAATATATATTTTTCTCTGCTAAGCATGCCCTAATATCAGTCATACCCCTGGACATCTTCTATATTCCATTTGGATTCCAATCCATTTTCAGAATTAATCGCATCGTGAGGGTATGTGATACCTGAAGTCTTTCTGATTTATTGGTGTTATTTTTGATTCATGTCAATGGAAATATCATGATACTAACTTTCTTTTAAGTTTGAGGCTTTTTTTGAGTTCAGTGATCGACTTGAGGGCATCATGACAAAGGCGTACATCTGGAGGTACATAATCACAAAGTTATATTACTTATAACTTTTTGGTGTTTGATAATGCTTTTAACTCTATCTGATTTCTTTATCAGAGTAATTCGCACCATTGGATATCTCCTGTTTGTCCTTCATATCAATGCTTGCCTTTACTATGTGGCATCTGCCTACCAAGGCATTGGTACAACCAAGTGGGTCTACAGTGGCCGTGGCAATGCGTATGTCACTTTATTATTTTTCCATGACTTAAGAAATGGATAAGCATTTCAAAAACCTTATACCTATAGTTCATGCAGGCCTTTAAATAATGAGTGTATAATACTCATACCTTTTTTATTTATTTTTTTATTTATTAATTTTTTTGCAAGAATTATTTTAAGGGCGTATTTATAACTGTATTTTTTATTGTCATTTTTGAAGAACAAAAAATGTTATAAAATATGACAAAGATTAAAGACAAAATTTTAAAAACTGATTAAAATGAAGCCAGGTCTAGGTTAAAATTGATCTCTTGATCTCTCCTTCAGTGTTCAAAGAACAGTTCTCATGCTAAATATCTTATGTTGCATGAACTATCTAATAGCATTAGCTTTTTTGGATTTTTATATTCTCATAGCTACCTGAGGTGTTTCTTCTACTCAGAGAAAACCCTGTTGATGATCGCAGAGCTACCTTTTCCAGACACCTTATTTGGTCAAATCTTTCAGATGACCAGCTATATTTTTGGTGCATTTTTTTTGTCCATCGTTCTTGGCCAGGTAGACATTTTGTCTCTACGCTTTTTGCTTTTTTGATCAGCTTTAGTGTTTCATTTATTCACTAACTTTGCAGTTTACATGCACCCAAATGAAGAGTAATTCATTCTTTTTCTGCCAAATTTTAAATAGAAGAATGTTACAACCTATGGAACAAGTTTAAAAACTTTTTATTTTTTCTGTAGGTACTTGCACTGTTACTATTTTGCTGTGCGGACCCTGATCAACATTGGTGGACTACCTGAGCCTTACACTGTTTTTGAGATCACATTTCAGTTGACAAACTTTTTTATTGGTGTCTTTGTCTTCTCAAGTTTAATTGGACAGGTAAAAGATAGATGGTGTAGAATTCCTGTAGGATCATCCAGTCATCAATGTCAATATGTTCCCCACAACTGAATGATAACTGTTTTCCCTCAAGATTTATTCTGTGGACTTCACAGAATAAATCGTTCATCAGTAGTCATTCAAAAAGCCTATAGCTCTTATTAGTACAACTGTTGATTTGGCATTCCAAAAATAATATAATAAAAATGTTATTGAATATAGTAGATCCATTGACAATGTTTCTGTGAATATGGCATATTACAGATGAGAGATGTCATTGGGGCTGCAACTGCTGGTCAGACATACTTCCGTGCCTCCATGGATGCATGTGTAGCCTATATGGTGTCAAATCACATTCCAAAGCTGGTACAACACAGAGTCCGTACATGGTACAACTACACCTGGGACTCACAGGGTATGCTGGGTAAGAACTGCTTGTTTAACCCTACCTACAGTGTGCAAAGGTCCTGAATCTTAATCTTGCAATTGAAGGTGTGCATCCATCCATCCATCCATCTATCCATCCATCTATTGTCCTCCACTAATATTGGGACCCTTGGTAAATATGAGCAAAGAAGGCTGTGAAAAATTATCTTAATTGTTGAACCTTTTAATCTTTTGTTCAAATAATACACAAATTACTCTGTTCTCATGGATATCAAACAGTTGCAAACACAACACAGATTTATAAAATATATATATATATTTATATATATATATATATATATATATATATATATATATATATATATATATATATATATATATATATATATATATATATATATATATATATATGTATGTATGTATATATATATATAATATATCCTTGTTAAATATAGGTGTGTAACAATTATTGGCACCCTTTAAGTCAATATTTTGTGCTACCTTCCTTTGCCAAGATAACAGCTCTGAGTCTTCTCCTATACGCCTGATGAGGTTGGAGAATACATGGCAAGGGCTCTGAGACCATTCCTCAATACAGAATCTCTCCAGATCCTTAAAATTTCAAGGTCCACGCTGGTGGACTCTCCACTTCAATTCACCCAACAGGTTTTCTATGGGTTTCAAGTCAGGGGACTGGGATGGTCATGGCAGGACCTTGATTTTGTGGTCAGTAAACCATTTCTGTGTTGATTTTGATGTATGTTTTGGATCATTGCCTACTGGAAGATCCAACCACGGCCCATTTTAAGCATTCTGGCAGAGGCAGTCAGATTTTCGTTTAATATCTGTTGATATTTGTTACGCCACGGCCAGCAGAGGGCACTGCGGTACGGCTGCTGACTGGTCACGTGACTCTTTTGTTTTCGTGTACTTCCCGCTTGGACACTGAGTTAAGTTTATGTCTCTGATTTGCCACAGGTGCCCATGTTTTGAGTTAATTAGGTTTGTTAGTTAAACCCCCCCCCCATACCCCCCCCCCCAGGTGTGACTGCGCACATGGCGCAGTATTAAAGTTGGTTGAGTTCGTCAAGTGAGGGAAGTATACGGGTATGTGCTAATGTGTAGCATGCTAGAGGTTGTAGCTACGGGACCAGAGTGTGTAGAGTCAGTAGAGACCGCGCTCCCTGTGTTTGTTTATTTGTTTCTGGTTTAAGTAATAAAGACCGTGACCTGCACCTGCGTCCGCCTCCAGTCTCGTTCCGTAATAGAATACTGCGCCAAAAATGCGGAAGCAGCAGGTCGCTATGAGCGCCGCCGAAGAGGCCAGTATTTGGGCGCTTCTCCGTTCGTCCCTGGAGTTGAGCAAACAGCTTGCGGAGGACATTTCTCAGTGCAAAGCCGAGCTGCGCGCCGCGTCGTCCCTCGCGCCATATACCCCGTCCCCGCCGCCAAGGAGCGACACCTTGCAACAAAGTAGCCTGAGCATCTGGGGCTTTCCACTGCAGGGGAGGTACACCTTGATGCGCAGTCCAGAGGTGAAGGCTGGCCCAGAAATTTTTTTTTGGGGGGGGGGGGCAATGAGGACAGTAGAGCTCTAGCCTGAGGCCTACGGGGAGGTCTCAGCTGTGGAGCTCTCACCTGAGGTCAACATGGCGACCTCAGAGGGACGGGCTGAGGAGGCTGTCCAGCTACCCTGCACGGCCGAGGAAGCTGTCCTGCTGTCCAGCCCAGCGGAGGAGGCCGCCCCGCTGCCCTGCACAGCCAAGGAGGCCGCCCTGCCGCCCAGCCCAGCTGAGGAGGCCGTCCCGCTGCCCTGCACGGCCGAGGAAGCTGTCCTGCTGTCCAGCCCAGCTGAGGAGGCCGTCCTGCTGCCCAGTCCAGCTGAGGAGGCCGTCCTGCTGCCCAGTCCAGCTGAGGAGGCCGTCCTGCTGCCCAGTCCAGCTGAGGAGGCCGTCCCGCTACCCTGCACGGCCGAGGAAGCAGTCCTGCTGCCCAGTCTAGCTGAGGAGGCTGTCCCGCTGCCCTGCACGGCCGAGGAAGCTGTCCCGCTGCCCTGCCTGGCCGAGGAGGCCGTCCCGCTGCCCTGCACGGCCTCCTCGGCCGTCCCGCTGTCCAGCCCGGCCGAGGAGGCCGTCCCGCTGCCCAGCACGGCCGAGGAGGCCGCCCAGCCCTCCAGTGCCACCGAGGGTGGCACCCAGAGCTGCCGGGGGTGGTGCCCAGCATCCCAGGGGCGGTGTCCTGCGTCCCAGTGCCGCCAGGGGCGGTGCTCTGGCTTTCAACCCCGGTGGGGATGCTGTTCTGCTCCTCTGCTGCCCGACGGAGGCTGCTTCGCTTTCTGTCACAGCAAAAGACAGTTCGCACAGGGGCCCGGGACCCCCGTTGGAGGGGGGGTTCCTCCCGGAGCACCCTTTGGAGGGAGGTTCTGTTACGCCACGGCCAGCAGAGGGCACTGCGGTACGGCTGCTGACTGGTCGCGTGACTCTTTTGTTTTCGTTCACTTCCCGCTTGGACACTGAGTTAAGTTTATGTCTCTGATTTGCCACAGGTGCCCATGTTTTGAGTTAATTGGGTTTGTTAGTTAAACCCCCCGTGTGACTGCGCACATGGCGCAGTATTAAAGTTGGTTGAGTTCGTCAAGTGAGGGAAGTATACGGGTATGTGCTAATGTGTAGCATGCTAGCGGTCGTAACTAGGGGACCAGAGTGAGTATAGTCCGTAGAGACCGCGCTCCCTGTGTTTGTTTCTGTTTGTTTGTTTGTTTGTTGGTTTGTTTGTTTGTTTCTGGTTTAAATAATAAAGACGGTGACCTGCACCTGCATCCGCCTCCAGTCTCGTTCCGTAACAATATTTGATAGTCCATTATGCCATGTGTCCTAACAAAATGTCCAGGTCCTCCTGCAGAAAAACAGACCTGAAACATTAAAGAGCCACCACCATATTTAACCGTATTTAATTGTGGGCATGAGGTACTACCTCTCTGTGTGCCCCAAAACCACCTCTGGTGTTTATTGCCAAAAAGCACTATTTTGGTTTCATCTGACCATAGAACCTCCCATCTGAAGTTCCAGTAGTGTTTGACAAACTGAAGATGAGTTTGTTTTGGATGAGAGTAGAGGCTTTTTTCTTGAAACCCTTCAAATAACCTGTGGTGCTGTAGCTGACTTCGGATTGTATTTTTGGAGAGTTTCTGACCCCAAGACGCAAATAACTTCTGCAATTCTCCAACTGTGATCCTTGGAGATTTTTTGGCCACAAGGAACCATACTCTTCACAGTGCATTGAGACAATATAGACACACGTCCTCTTCCAGGTTGATTCATAACATTTCCGGTTGACTGTAACTTCTTAATTATTGCTCTGATGGTGGAAATGGCATTTTCAATGTTTGTGCTATTTTCTTATAGCCACTTCCCATTTTGTGAAGCTCAACAACCTTTTGCTGCACATCACAGCTATATTCCTTGGTCTTACCCATTGGTATGAATCACTAAATGAATCATTTACACCCCTGTGAAACAGGAAATCACGGTTAAAAAGTTTAGTTACCCAGGTGTACTAAAAAATGTAAAATATCAATGGGCAAATACTTCAAACATATTGTTCTCATATGAATTCATAGGGGTGCCAATAATTGTTGTACACCTGCATTTAACAAAGGTTTTTTTTAATAAACCTGTGCTGTGTTTGCAATTGTTTTATATCCATGGGAGCAGAGTATTTTGTGAATTTTTTTGAATAAAATGTCAAAAAGTTAAACAATAAAGACCAAGGGTGCCAATATTAGTGGAGGGCACTGTATCTATCTATCTAGCTAGCTAGCTAGCTAATGTAACTGCTGTATCCTGGTCAGAGAGACTGTGGTTTAAATTACTTAGTATTTGTTTATATTTTGGAAAATAGAAATCAACTAAATTCATTAGAAAATATTGTGTGGAGGTGCAAATGAAAATAGTAACTGCAGGAGCAAGTGGGATTTGCCAGGATTTTACAGGAGACATTTGGAAGCAGTAAGAGCATGTGGCCGCCTGGCTGGAATCCTCTGGGTTGGGCTGGCCATCATCTACCACTTGTCGACGCATTTGCTTGAGGGTCTGATTGAACTGCTACACCAAGCCATCTGTCTCGGGGTGGTAGACAGAGGTCCGGATGTGTTTCACATGCAACAACCGATACAGATCACCCATGAGCTCAGAGACGAAAGGCGTACCTTGGTCTGTTAAGATGTCCTTGGGGATCCCCTCACAGTTGAACAGGAGCACCAGTTCTCTGGGAGATGGCTTTCTGCAGCAGGATAGCCTGGGGATACTTGGTGGCATAGTCGAGGACTACCAGGATGTATTCATGACCCCGGGCAGGCTTCGGGAGCAGCCCTAACAGATCTATGCCTGTCCTCTCAAAGAGGATGCCAATAATAGGGATAGGAATGAGGGGCATGGACAGTGGCTTTCAAGGCTCTGTATGCGGAACCTGGGGGCACTTCTGATGAGGAGTGGCCACTTGCTGGCCAGGGAGAAGACCAGGACCTCGCAGAGGGGACCTCCTTGACATCTCCATGGACACAGGTCACCAGGAGGACTCCAGAGGGCTTGGGCAGCTGGTTCAGTGTGGTCGGGCAGACCATATTTTCTGGATGTCCAGAGTCCAGGATGGCTGTGACTGCATTGACATTCACCTTGACAGCCAGGGTTGGGGCTTCGTGTGGCAATGTGGCGTGGAGGGCACAGTCAGCCAGACAGGGCTTGTCGACTCGCGGGGATTAAGCCGAGCCCAGCTCGGTAGGCATGGGTTCATCCCGGGGTGTCCCATAGGCGGGGTGGCTATCCGGAGATCTCCCAGTGTAGGCCAGGCTCCTGCCTCCGTGGGGTTAGACCCCGGCAGAGCCCTGGCACCATGTCCCTCTGATCGCCCCTGCAGATACTCAGGGTGGCTAGGATGCCTTCGAGGGCTTTCACCATCTCTTGCAGGGTGACAGACAGCAGAGCCCTTAGCAAGCTGTCTATGACCATCCTTTCTGCCACTTTGGCAATGATGTGCCACTCCGGCGATTCAGAGCAGGGAGTCCAACGATTCAGAGCAGGGATTCCATCTGTGCCCAAGGGGTGGCTCCCAGCTGGTAGGACCATCAATTCTCAATTCTCCATCAATGTAGCTACTCTAGCCTGTGACAGGCAGAACACAGACACACTGGAGGTGGTGGTACTGGAAAAGTGCTCTTTTATTTGTTCTCAGGTAAGTGGAGTGGAGGTAGGGATTGTGGTCTTCCCGGTGCAGGCTGTGGTGAACGAGCTGAAGCAGCAGCAAGGCGGGACCCAGGGGCCATGGAGCAGACCAAGGGTGCCGCAAACAGGTGCAGCGCAGCTGAGGAGCTTCTTCTCCAATTGTCATTGGCGGCATCTGGAGGACAGAGAAACAAAACGCATAGTATCAAGCATGTGGTCAGAGAACACACTCACCTCTCTGTGCCTGCCGCTCCCTTTTATCCTGCAGGACTCCCTTTTGTCCCTGCAGGACAGTGAGGAGAAGTCGCTCCACTCATCAGCTGCCAGCCAGGTGTGTTTCTAGCACCTCGCCTTGCAGCCGGCTGGCAGTTGTGCAAGGAGTGTGTTGTGTGTGTGGGGGGTGGGGGGGGGTCAACAGGCCTGCCATCAGCAGGACGGATTGTTATTGAAATGGTACTTGCAAATTCTCTTTCATGTACTACATAATTAAACAGATCATACTTATCATGTACATTTATTCATCAGACACTTTTACTTACAAATGCGAGTTACTTTAAGAACAAATTACTTGCCAATACAAGCATACAGCTGAGAAGTTGAGAGTTGTAAGTTTTGCTCAAGGGTCCAGCAGTTGCTTCCTGGAGTCATTGAATCTGGACCTATACTCTAGTATAGAAATATACCTGCTACCATTTCCCAAAGTATTGCTACCCAGTACTGCTCAAATTACCCAAATAAATTCATCACTCAATATATACTACCATGATGGATCATGCTTGGAGCACACAGTGTCGCATATGGCAGGGGTTCTCAAACTTTCAGCAGCCAGAGACCCCTTCCAGTGAAAACAAAAAATCCATGGACCCCTGTATGATGACCTTTCAAATGAATATTATGAACATAACCCAACTGTTAAAAGAAACACATTAGGTAAATGTGTTGTATTTATTTATTGGAGCCAAGAGAGATTTTTATTTTTTTACACTCCCCATAAAAACCAAACCAGTTACACCAAGTTAAACAGTAGACATTTTTTAATCATTAACAGCACTTTTCCTAGATTATTAATTTGGTTTGATTTGAATTTTTGAGTTAATGAGCATTCAGTGGTCAGTTGTATAGGCTTAGAACTACTGTATAATATCTAACTGTAAAGACATGTTTAACCCCCCACTTTAAGAACCATGAGGACATTAGAGTGCTGTATGTGAAGGCCTACTGATGTGCAGAATGTCTTTTTGTGACTCTTACCCCAGATGAGTCAGAGTTGCTGGAACAAATGCCACTGGTAATGAGAACGGCTATCGCTGTGGACATCAATCTCACCACTTTCCAGAAGATTGACCTGTTTAAGGTAAGGCTGGTTTATTCTTAGGCTCAAGTTCAGAAGGACAGGAACAATAAAAAAGAAAGTAAGAGTGACTGATGCTGATGTGCTGCCACAGGGATGTGATAACCAGATGCTTGTGGACATGTTGCTGAGGCTGAAGTCTATAGTCTATCTGCCAGGGGATTTTGTGTGTAAGAAGGTGAGTTCATTAATGTCATTGCCGGCTCATATTTAAGAATGAGTAACAGTGTTTTAAGACCTTTTACCCCTTTCTGTTCAACAGGGTGACATTGGTAAGGAGATGTACATCATCAAAGCCGGAGAGGTACAGGTTGTTGGTGGACCTGACAACAAGATAATTTTTGTGACATTGAAGGCAGGCTGTGTGTTCGGTGAGATTAGGTGAGGTTATAATAAGTACGTTTCCCTACTCCACATGCAAGTGTACGGTTCAGCTAAAGGCTCAATGCATGGCTGTGATGCTACAGTGAACTGTCTTCTAGTCTTCTGCAGTCTTCAGCAAATGGAGGCAACAGGAGAACAGCTAATGTGGCAGCTCATGGATTTGCTAACCTCTTTGTGCTGGATAAGAAAGACCTCAATGACATCCTGGTTCACTACCCAGAATCTCAGAAAGTTCTGGCCAGGAAAGGAAGGTTAGTTTCCTTTTTAAAGATTTGAGCATTATCGTTTATATTAGGGAAATAACTGTATAGAAACATATTATTCAGAATGAACATACAATGTGTTCATTGTATTTCATCAGTGGTTTTCCACAACAGCCTGACCTAAACACTGCTTTACTGAGCTCCAAAATAAAACCATATTTCTATACAAACTGACCCAAAGGTCACAAAGATGCTTTTATTCATAGTGCTTAGTACTTCAGTTGCACTTGTTTATTGTTCTAAAATGAATGTTCTCCATTGTTGGTAAAAGAAAATACTCCTAGGAAATCATGCAGTCATTACAGTGAAATGTCACTTGAAAGACTATGACTAGCAGCATTGTTGTGTCCCAGCATTGTAGTACATTATGATAGCATGTGCAGTGATCTTTTCTGACCTTACTAGAATGTAACAAATGGTCACATCCAGTTCAAATACAGATATCTGGAGCACTAAACAGATAGAGAGACAGATACATACAGTAGCATTCCTAGTTGGAGCATTTGTACTGCAATATTCAAAAGCATTACTAAATATTATTTTTATCTCTTTTTATGGTTTGTAGGAAACTAATGAAGGCCAAGGGTCCAGCTGCGGCCAAAGCAGAAGGGGAGAAAAAGAAAGGCATAGAGCTGTTTGGACCCAAACCTCCCACTCCTAAAATGCTTCGGGCATTTGGAAGGTTCAACAAAAAAGCATTTATAGACAAACTCAAGGTAGCAAACTCAACACAGATTTTAAAGAAATTAAAAGGCATATTTAAGGCACAAAAAATGAATGGTTCTGAAACAGTTATAGTTTGAATGTTGATTTTTTTATTATTATTAAATTGTAATAAACACAAAAATTTGCTTAACAAAGTGTAAAATAATATATAATATAATACACTGACAAATATGCACAGAACAGTTCAACAGATTCCGGGTTCACTTCACACTTTTCATACACATTTTGTTTTTCTTCATTTCTCTAGGTCTCTACAAATATGCAATAAGTATGGCAAAAGGACAATTTCACCATTCCCTTCAGGATGCTTTCACTTTTGTATATGGACTCACTTATGAGTAGATTGTGCATTTTGTACCAAAACATCATAAAAAAATTAAGTTCAGTGAATTCTTTAAATTAAGTGTATTTACACACTAATTTACAAAAAACAATAAGCAGTTAATCTGTTCTCTGTTCATTTGCCAATAATGCTTATGGTCCTGGGAAAAGATAAGCATTGTTGAAATCCCTAGTCTAATCCCTTTAGCCTAGCCAGGACACTGTGAGGTTTCATTAAGTAAGTGGTCTCTCTGTATGTATAGTCAGTGTGCACATGCACAACAGTAAGCTACAGGAATAGTAGCATTAAATAAACTATTCCTGCTTCTGTTCTAGTTGAAGATGAACTATGATGTTTCACAAAGTACTTGCATAAGGAAATAAAGGAATTGCTGGGAAGATTATAGAAATTAAAAATAATTGGGCAAAATATTCAAATTAAAATCTCTTTTGTTCAGCCTAGTTAACCAGTATGGTGTGCATTTGCATATGACACATACTGTAGAAAAGATGTGTTCTCCAGCGGAACCTTATAGAGCTAAAAGAGTTAATAAATTGCAACAGTTGTTTGAGGAAAATTGAAGAATAACCCTGGGCATGAATTCAGTAAATATCCAAAAACACTTATGCCCCAAAGTAATGGAAGCCCAAAAATTCCAGTGCAGTATCTCAAGAACAATCTCATAGTCCTGACTGTATAAGCGAAACCACAGTCACATTTAAAACTATAGTTTGCCATACTTCAGCTTCTTTACTTTGTATGGTATCACACTGGCACAAGATATTCAAAATATTTTTAATTGGCAAATTAATTGTAAATCATATTACACAAAATAGCAATAAGACAGTGTTGACATCAACAGCATTAGAATTATTAATTTGATTTGCACAATACAACAATGCAATAAATGAGATTTCTGGACTGGTCATATTATGGGAAGAAAAAAAAGTAATTGTCACAAATCTCCCCTTTCCGCATGTCACACGATTCAGAGCTCAATGGGCACTACTTTCACATTTTGTTTTCAGTTCATGTCTTGTTTTTTTGTTTTTGTTTACATTGCCATGTATGAAGGACCAAACCTGCAGAAATTAAAAATAAAGAAATAGATAGATAGATAGATAGATAGATAGATAGATAGATAGATGTAATTGGAAAATAAATAAAGGAATAAATGACTCAATAAAACAAATATAAGTCATTGTAAATTTAATTTAATCTTACACTTATTTTTGTATCACTTTTTCCCTTCATTTATTTTCTGTATTATTTTTTATTTATTTTATTCGTTTTAACTTTTATTTATTTATTATCTTACTTATGTATTCAGTTTATTTTTAGATTAATTTCTTTATGCATTCATTCATTTTTTGATTTATTTATTTATGCATTAATTTATTTTTATATGAATTTATTCCTGCATGTATTTATTTCAACATTTTTATTTATTTATTTATTTATTTATTTATTTATTTATTTATTTATTTGTATTTATACTATAAATACAAAGACATTTCTGTGTCTCGTATGATAATTAGGTGAGCTGGTCTCGCTTGCCATTGGCTTCAATCATAGATTGAAGTGTGTGCTCGATTAGTCTTCGCTTGTTTTGGAGTGACGTCAGGTCGTAGCTATCGTGTAAACTATGGCGGACGCTTCACAAATAGCAAGAGAGTTTTGCTCTCTTAGACCTGACGCTTATATGTGAGCTCTCAACCAATGACATGCTGGAGCTACGCAGGGACCACCTCCCTCATTTGCATATTGCACACAATTCTAAATAATTAAATGTTTAAATAAATAAATATGGAAATAAATACATATGGAAATAAATGAATATAAAAATAAATGAACGCATAAATAAATACATATAAAAATAAATGCAAAAATAATAAATAAAAGCTAAAAAAAGAATACAAATAAATCAAATAAAATGAAGGAAATAAGTGATACAAAAATAAGTTTAAGATGAAATTTAATTAAAAATGAATTATATTTATATTGTCAAGCCATTTATTCCTTTATTTATTTATCTATCTGTTTATTTATTTTTAATTTCTGCAGGTTTGGTCCTACATAGCCATGTGCCTGTGTTTTGCCATTAGCAATAATTCACCTAATTACGTGGTAAGACAGTCTTTATAAGATTTTTAATCTGCATGTCAAAATGTCTGCCAGGGTTTGCCCATGAGAAAAGGCTGACTTGGCAGATTTGGGGGTTCAATATGCTTTTGTAAGCTTGAATGACTGTCAAAATCTGGTGACAGATCGTAAAAGTAGACAATATTAATTATCATGAATTTATGGTTTGATTTTTCTACTTTCACTATGGTTTATTGTTGATTAGATCTCCTAAATAACTGCACCAAAATAAAAGACTGTGCTTAACAATGAGCAACTGATTAAGTTTTTCTCTCAGAAAGTGTGAATGCCTTAAACAGGCTGGAGCAAATAAGGCAGAAATCAACGTCAAAGGCAAAGGAGAATCAAAATCAGAATAGACAAAACTATGGAATGGTTTGGTAATAATCAGAGACTATGGCAACTACTTCGTGAAGACCTTGTTACGGAAGCCCTAAGCGGCCATGCAATATTACTTTTTTCTGTTGTTTTCTCGTGATCTTGACATAACAAAAATTGTTTTCTCGTGATCTTGACATAAAAGCTGTTTTCGCATGATGTAATTTTATTGTGAGAAAATCTAGCGCTTTGTGAATGGGACTAGTGTTACATGAACGCTGACATCTTCGCCATAATAAATGGAATAATGGCCCGCTGTAGAGATGGACTTTATCTCCGCATTCAGCGAGTGGAATGTCCCCTTCTCAAGTGTCGGACACTAATGTGGAAGTCGTCAATCCTGCAGGGATGACGTATTTCTGTAGGCCACCCCAGAAGTTATAATCAGCCCTGTTCCCTCGACAAAAAACCAATAGATTTTGTCCACTGGCTTTTGGATTACTGCAGAAAATAAATTCTGTGACCAACAAAAGTTTATGATTTTTACATGTTTCATTCATTAAGATAAGATTCATAAGATTTCGGAGCTATACACTCGCCAGAAGTAAAAAACTAATGTTAGGCTATTAGACTCTTTCAGTCTTTATTTAAACACACACACACACACACACACACAAAGGAAAATACTACAAATTTATAAATCTGCAAGTTGAGTATAAACACGAGGATGTAGTAGATGGGATTTCCTGTTCGGCGTGATGACGTTTAATGTCCCTGACAACCTCTGTAGTCCCGTTTAGCCACCTGTTAGCAACTGTCTTTTTCAAGACACGTAAAAGCTTCTTTTTTATATAAATAAAAATATCCTGAGTGGGGAATTACTGATGTATTTTATGGCGTAGTATAAAACGTGAACATATATTGAGCTTGTGTTAACCACAGACCTTATTTCAGGCATTTAACCAAAAAAACCCATTCAAAATCCCCATTGACTTCGGGCTGATCGATGTCTATTGCAGTGGTTTTCAAAGTGGGGGCCGCCAGGGGGCGCCCGGGGGGCTCGACAATTTGGTGTGAAAAATAAATTCTCATTCTCAGACAACCACACACACAATCAATTCCTAATGTAATGTAAAGATGTAAGACGTATTTATTAATATAAGAGTGGGATATATTCAGAAGTCTGTATATTTAATGTGTTTTAAAGACATCTTGCAAAAGGGGGCCTCGGTCAAATGTTAATTCCATTTGGGGGGCCTTGCCCTCGAAAAGTTTGGGAACTCCTAGTCTAGTGCACAGGAAAATTAAGTCGAGATCACGAGAAAACAACAGAAAGAAAAAAAATAATGACCGCTTAGGGCTTCAGTACCTTGTGCATGGGCAGTCAGTGTGATTGGGAACAGGTGTGTGTGATTTGTCCTCAGGAGAAGGTGCCATGTCTGTGTGTTCCATTGGGAGTTATAGTCGTCGGCCATGTTTGTAGTTCGTGCTGCATTCTGGGAAATGGCGTCACTAGTTTGCCGTGACATGACACTGTTAACACCGCTCAAAAACACTGTAAATGTATATGTCCATCAGGAAAAATAAAAGAGTCATACAATTATTACTCTGTGATTTGAGGATAGCTTGAAAAAGTTATTACAATATATACATGGATGTGCGCACGTGGAGAAGTGCACGTAGAACAATCACCCATTTAAACATGTATTATAAATGATTGATAATACAGAGCTCATAAATGATTTTTTTATCATTTCCATTTATTATTATTCTGTTGTTGTTGTTATATCATACGAGCCATGATTACTATGGTATGGTACAGTGAGGGAAAGAAGTATTTGATCCCCTGCTGATTTTGTACGTTTGCCCACTGACAAAGAAATGATCATTCTATAATTTTAATGGTAGATTTATTTGAACAGTGAGAGACAGAATAACAACAAAAAAATCCAGAAAAACACATGTCAAAAATGTTATAAATTGATTTGCATTGTAATGAGGGAAATATGTATTTGACTCCTCCGCAAAACATGACTTAGTACTTAGTGGCAAACCCTTGTTGGCAATCACAGAGGTCAGACGTTTCTTGTAGTTGGCCACCAGGTTTGCACACATCTCAGGAGGGATTTTGTCCCACTCCTCTTTGCAGATCTTCTCCAAGTCATTAAGGTTTCGAGGCTGACGTTTGGCAACTCGAACCTTCAGCTCCCTGCACAGATTTTCTATGGGATTAAGGTCTGGAGACTGGCTAGGCCACTCCAGGACCTTAACGTGCTTCTTCTTGAGCCACTCCTTTGTTGCCTTGGCCGTGTGTTTTGGGTCATTGTCATGCTGGAATACCCATCCACGACCCATTTTCAATGCCCTGGCTGAGGGAAGGAGGTTCTCACTCAAGATTTGACGGTACATGGCCCCGTCCATCGTCCCTTTGATGCGGTGAAGTTGTCCTGTCCCCTAAGCAGAAAAACACCCCCAAAGCATAATGTTTCCACCTCCATGTTTGACGGTGGGGATGGTGTTCTTGGGGTCATAGGCAGCATTCCTCCTCCTCCAAACACGGCGAGTTGAGTTGATGCCAAAGAGCTCCATTTTGGTCTCATCTGACCACAACACTTTCACCCAGTTGTGAATCATTCAGATGTTCATTGGCAAACTTCAGACAGGCATGTATATGTCCTTTCTTGACCAGGGGGACCTTGCGGGCACTGCAGGATTTCAGTCCTTCATGGCGTAGTGTGTTACCCATTGTTTTCTTGGTGACTATGGTCCCAGCTGCCTTGAGATCATTGACAAGATCCTCCCGTATAGTTCTGGGCTGATTCCTCACTGTTCTCATGATCATTGCAACTCCACGAGGTGAGATCTTGCATGGAGCCCCAGGCCAAGGGAGATTGACAGTTCTTTTGTGTTTCTTCCATTTGCGAATAATCGCACCAACTGTTGTCACCTTCTCACCAAGCTGCTTGGCAATGGTCTTGTAGCCCATTCCAGACTTGTGCAGGTCTACAATCTTGTCCCTGACATCCCTGGACAGCTCTTTGGTCTTGGCCATGGTGGAGAGTTTGGAATCTGATTGATTGATTGCTTCTGTGGACAGGTGTCTTTTATACAGGTAACAAGCTGAGATTAGGAGCACTCCCTTTAAGAGTGTGCTCCTAATCTCAGCTCGTTACCTGTATAAAAGACACCTGGAAGCCAGAAATCTTTCTGATTGAGAGGGGGTCAAATACTTATTTCCCTCATTAAAATGCAAATCAATTTATAACATTTTTGACCTGCGTTTTTCTGGATTTTCTTGTTGTTATTCTGTCTCGCACTGTTTAAATAAATCTACCATTAAAATTATAGACTGATCATTTCTTTGTCAGTGGGCAAACGTACAAAATCAGCAGGGGATCAAATACATCTTTCCCTCACTGTATATGGTTAAGAAGAATTCAATGACTTAAAAAATACATAAATGATAATAATAAATAAATAAATCTTTATGAGCCCTGCATCATCCTTAACAGTGTGTGAAATTAGCATGTGTGCCTTTTCTATCTCAGTGCTGTTTTCGAAACTGAATCCTCTGAAGCAAGATGCAGTTTAGAACAGGTGTTACAACTGTACCACCGACTACACCTACACTTTCACACAATCTTGCAAACAAAAGCAGCATCCACAAACTCTAACTATGCTAACAGGTAGTGTAGAGCCAAAATTAATATTAGAAAACCACTTTCAGTTTTTTTCTTTTTCTTTACCTGGCACAAAATAGTTTTTTTTTTTATAAAAACAAATGATCTAAATCAAGAATGAGTGAAATCCAGAAATGATGCAATTGTATATGGATATAATGAAGTCACAGTTACATGTGTGAAAGCAAGTGTTTTAATTGTGCTAGCTCTCCTCTTCCTCCATTATTAGCTAAGACCATGAGAAACAGACATGTGGCTACAACACCATTAGGGCAGTTATTCCCAAAGTGGGGTCTGTGACTTCCCAAGGATCTGTGACACATAGTTATGGTCTGTGATTTTAAGTTTTCTTACAGTGATGAACATCGCAACATTTTCAATGTTTCTATAGTCATGATTGAGTTGTTATAGTTATTGACAATTTAACTAGTGTCTTGAATTGAACAGGTTTAATGCAAATCTCAACAATCAAAAACAAGTAGGACTTTAAATAATATCAACTTGGACCTAATGTGTTCTATCAGTGGGAAGTACTGTTCTGTGGTCCCAATAATTAGTCAAGATATTCTTGTTCATTTTAATAGTTTTATTATAAAATAAATCTGTACTGAGGGGACCTGTGGAATTTATTTACAGTTAATGGGTTGCTTGGCTATAAGATATTTAAGAACCACTATTACAGAGAACAATTTAGCAGGATAGCACATACTACAAAAAGTGCTGTGTTAGGTATATTCATAAAAATGTTTTCATATTTCAACATTAGCAAATGGCTGCTGGTTCATTTAAACAACTGAATGTATTGAGATGTTCCAAATCACCTACTACAGCCATATTTCCCTGTAGTTTTTGCCTGGTTACTGTAGCTAAACAGGGTTGAGCCTGGTCAGTACCTGGATAGGAGACCTGGATGTGGTATTAGTGAGGCCAGCAGAGGGTGCTCACCTTGTGGACTGTATGGGGCCTAATGCCCAGTATAGTGACGGGGACACTATACTGTAGAAACAGCACTGTCTTCCGGATGAGACGTTAAACCGAACTCTCTGTGGTCATTAAAAATTCAAGGACACTTATCCTAAAAGAGTATGGGTATAATCCTGGCATCCAGGTGAAAAATCCCCCACCCTTATCTATCATGACCCCCTAATAATCTCCCATCTCTAAACTGGCTACATCACTTTCCTCTCCTCCCTGGTGTGTGCTGGGCATTCTGGTGCACCATCATCCAGGTGGATGCTACTAGTGGTGGTTAATGAGAACCCCCCAGCCAAAAAAAAATCTAAAACAGACACTTTATGTGTCTAGGAATATATCTTATAACATACATTAATACGTTATATAAATGTAACTAACTTGATGCGTGAACCGTTGTATGGTGTGTGTTGTGTGGTCACTATGTATAAGGAAAACTAACATGAGCTCAGAGTGAAGCATAGTTAATAAACAATTTTTCACCTTTGTTATTCTTTGTATGGAAATTTCTGCCATATTTTGGAATGATAAAGAGCAAAAATGCCCTAAAAGGTCTGTCTTCTCACTCTCTCTTCACTTTATTTTGTACTACAAAATAGATATTTTTATATTATTTTGTTTATTATTATTATTATTATTATTATTATTATTATTATTATTATTATTAACACTCCTTACATATTGTCACAGTGCACCCAAGAAAACACAGAAGACAATTTACATTTAACAATTTATTGTTGTTCTGTTAGAACAGGCATCTCCATTCTCATCACTTCTTTGGCTGAAGAATATAGGTCAAAGTGAATACAAAGTCAACATCTTAATATAGTTGTTACTGTTCCAGTTCAATCCATTTCACTCTTGAGATGTGTTGATATTGTGGTTGGCACAATGCTTATATGATATGTGGTTGTCATATATTGTAGTCATTGTGTTTAACATAACCATATGTGGTTATTGTAATCAAATATGGACTCTATACTTGACACTGAACTGAAAACTGGTCCACCACAGTGAGTACAATCAGCCAATCAGGCATAAATGCGATATAAAACAACATAACACAATGTCACACGTGTGTGTATATATCACTTCCCACAGTGTTTGGAGAATTTGCATCATTATAGCTTTCTAACAACTGCTTGGACATTTGTTTATACCAAACTCCACATTTTAAAAACATTAAACACAAAAGTAAAATGTGCACAAAAATTTTATTCTCTAACCCAAGAGACTGAAAATTGTAATATTACAACTAAGCATGTTTAGATGCATCTGTAAATTCAAATAATGGTTTTTATAAAACTAGAATCAGCTCATTAATACTGTAATCAGTGGCGGCTAGTCCTAAAAATTTTGGGGAGGGCGCAAACAAACTTAAAATCACACCGTTAGTAATGCGGGACTGCATGTAATTGTTATATAGCCATTTAATAGGTGAAATAACAATGCATCACCTCTGCTGAGCTAAAAATGGCAAGTGTAACTTAACACATGCAATAAGCAAATTAGTGAATTTGAGTTTAATGTGGGTTTATGATCAGTAATAAATCAAATGTAATCAATCAGAAAACTGTAGTCTCTATAAAAAATAATAAAAAATAAAAATTTAAATAACCACTGTAATGCTGCATAAACAATGGCCTGTAGCTTATAAAATAAATCATAAATCCTAAAATGTCTTCATGGAAATGCTAACCATTAAAATAATAATAATAATAATAATAATAATAAAAAAAGGTAATATAGACAGAAGTGTAAAACCTTGCTTTAACCATGACAACCACCCAAAGGCAGCAAAGACAAACAAGACCCATTTGGATGTTTGGTAGACAACTTACAGCATTAAACAAGTTACCTCACCCCCATATAAACATAACTAACACAGTGTGGGATCACTTTAAAAGGGAAAAATCAGCCAAAGTTATAGTGAGTCCTTTATGATGTTAAAAATTATGCACATTGCATCAAACACATTTTTGTCCAACTAAGATAGCTTTTTTTAAACCATAAATTTCTTGAAGTATAAAGTCAAAATGATTTTGTTGCAAGAAATTAGTTAAGAGGAATCTTTTCAACATTTAACATAGCATAATACCTACATATAGATCTGGAGTCTACTCTGGGAACACTGGGTGCCTATTGATCACAGGGCACCATGTACAAACTCATTCACACATTCATTTGCATCAAAGGGGCAAATTAGCATAGCCACTTGACCTAGTGACATATTTTTGGCGGTTGAAAGGAAAGCGGAGGAAACCCACAGAAACACAGTGAACCAGGAACCCTGGTGTGAGGTGGCTACCTATGCTGTGAGGTAGCAACACGACTCAATTTGCCACTCTATTCCCATTCAGAGGCTATAAACAATATCAATAAATCCCTGTGATTAATATTATGGCACTTAATTAGCATAACTGCCCGCAAGCAACATTAACAATTAAAGCATTTTCATTAACAGAACTGTGTAAACTGACAAAATAATTTTCCTTGAAATATAAAAGTAATTTTTATAATGAGATATATATACAGTTTGAATAAAAATTATTATAGCAGTGCTGGAAACCTGATATATAAGGCACCAAGAAAGATTCAATGTAACAAAAAAAAAATTATAGAAAAAAACAAAAAAACACCAATTTGAACCAGTATGTGTAAACATGCAGTTGGGCTATGTTCACATTAGTAGCTTTAGTGCTCAATTCACTTTTTGCCTTGATGCTTCATATTTGTATTTGTACAAGTCCTGGCAAAAATATATAATCACCACACTTACAGGCTGCTCACCCGGGTTTTTTACTTCATAGCAAATAATCAAATCACAGATATGACACAAAGCAAACAATTTTTGTTTAATATCTGAACATTCTGGCTTCCTGAAACATACCTCAATCAAATTATATTAAATTGTTTTAATTAATGTCTTTTTTCCTAGAACAAATAGAGGAAAAAATTATGGAGTCACTCAATGTTGAGGAAAAAATTATGGAATCATCAACAACAACAAAAATCACAATTAGTACTTTGTTGCTCCTCCTCTGGATTTTATGACAGCGTGAATTCTTTGAGGCATGGACTTCAGTAATGAAAAACAATATTCTCCATCAAGCTGGTTCCAACTTTCTCGAATAGCAGTTGACAGATCAGCTTTGCAGGATAGAGCCTTGTCATGGACCAATGTTAATTTCCACCATAAATTTTCTATTGGACTGAGATCCGGACTGTTTGCTGACTATGTCATTAGGTTGATATGCCTTTCCTGAAGAAAAACTTTAACACTCTTTGCTCTGGGGCAAGATGCAATATCATCCTGAAAAATGACTTGATCACCACCAAACCTATTATTTTGAATTGATGGAATGAGAAAAGTGCCCAGAATTACAGTGTATAGCTGTGCATTGACTTTTGATGTCTCCCCTAGTCTTTCACCTGACATAAAACTTCATATCATATCATAAATGAGTGGGGAAATTTGAGTGTTTTCTTCAGGGAGTCATCTTTATGTGTTTCATTAGCGCGGCACCAGACAAAAGTTCCAGCATCATCTCCTTGGCCAATTTAGATTCATGATTCATCACTGAATATCACCTTCATTCAATCATCCACACTCCATGATTGCTTCTCTTTAGCCCACTGCAAGCTTGTTTTCTTCCATTTAGGTCTTAGTGCTGGTTTTCATTTGGCTTTTCTATATGTAAACCCAATTTCATTCGGCCGAATTTCTTACAATTCTGTCACAAACATTTACTCCTGTTTCTGTCCATTTGTTTATCTTTAATGTCTTTCTTGGTCTACCTGTATGTTTTACTTTTATACCCTTCCCATTTTGTTTATACTTGCACCAAATTTTAGACACAGCTGACTGGGAACAAGCAACATCTTTTGACACACTCCATGTTGGAGTTCCTTCTTGAAAGAGTTTTATAAAATTTCCGTTGTTTCAACTCCCTTGTTGGGACCAGTTTACCTTTCAAAAAGTCCTAGGTTAAGGTCTGTAAGCACATTCTTTTAACTGCAGACTAATTTGAATTTTTAAACTTGTGCTGGAATTTGCTTTTGAAATACAAATTATAAGGTGATTCCATAATTTCTTCCTCTACTTGATCTGGAAAAAATATGCCAGTAATTAAAAATAATTTCATTTAACATGTTTGAGGTATGTTTCACAAAGCCAAAATGTACAGCTATTAAACAAAAAATGTTTTGTCTCGTATCTGTGATTTGTTTATTTGCTACGAAGTAAAAAATTCAGGTGAACATCTAAGTGTGGTGATTCCATAATATTTCCAGGGGTTGTATATACTGTAAGGGCATAAACTAGGTATGGCAAAGTACAGCACTTGTACAGGAAATCAGAAAAACAAAGTGTGATCAAATAAGATTGAAAAGATCTGCCTTCTGGCTTCACACAGCTCTGTATAACATTTAGGCAAAAATAGCACTTGGGACACTTCTGTAATGTGAACATAGCCTTAGTGGAGAGTTACATGATACTACAGTCTCTGTATCTGGATTCTTAAACAGCAATTCCAAGTTTGAGCTTATTTGATTGCTGTCAAAACATATCCATTCATGGATCCATTTTCTGTACCGCTTATCCTACACAGGGTCATGGGGAGCTTAGCCTATTACAGGGGTCTTGGGACACACGGTGGGGGACACCCTGGATGGGGTTCCAACCCATCACTCGGCACAATCGCATACACATTCACACACTACGGACAATTTGGAAATGAGAATCAATGTACAATGCGTGTCCTTGGACTGGAGGAAGTTGACACAAAGCACACTTGACTATTGTTTGTGCATTTAGTGGTGGGATGTTAACTGGTATAAAGAATCAGAATCTTGTTTCTGCACCAGTAACAAAAGCTTTCCACAGATTTAATTTGCCTTTCTGAATAAAAAGCTTCAGCATTTAGATAAGTCTTTCAGATTATTCATTTTGAAGTTGTAATCATGATATTGTGCAGTTTATGCTTTTCAAATCATGCTGTCTGCAACTTGTGAACAACATTCATTGTCATTGAGCATGCAGGTTAGATTTTGCATTTTCTTGTGATAAATGAGTAAATGTAAAGAGTAAATGTATGTACTGGACTATCTTATTAATATAAACATTTGTTACCAGTAGATATGAAGTTTATGATCCCAAATAAGCTTTTACATGCTTCCTTAGAATGACTCATTTAGTAAGGGACCAGAGCGTTGTACATGAATTAAGTTGTTTGTTGTCTGGAGCTGGTGAGGTCTCTTACTGGTAGTTGCTGAAGTAGCATTAGGCATTTAGCTTCGTTTGCCCATCAGAATCAGCTACAGGGGTACTTGAATTAAGAGGGCTGAGCTTCAGCATGTTGAAATAATTGACAACCTGACCAGGAACCTCTGCCAGCACACTCTGTGCCAATGCCTCTTTAGGAGCCTGCAAGCACACAGAGACAGAGAGAAAGAGAAGCTGGTGTTACAGTGGTGCTTGAAAGTTTGTGAATGTTCACCTAGAATGTTCACAAACTTGAAAAAGGGTCACATCAGATACTAAATGCAAAGGTCCACATAGTTTTGCCACTCACAGATATGTAATATTGGATCCTTTTCCTCAAATAAATAAACCAAATATAATATTTTTGTCTCATTTGTTTAATCGGGTTCTCTTTGTATTCTTTTGGAACTTGTGTGAAAATCTGATGATGTTTTAGGTCATATTTATGCAGAAATGTATAAAATTCTACAGGGTTCACAAACTTTCAACACCACTGTAGTCACAGAGGGCACCAACAGAGGTGAGGCACTAAATCATTATTCATGTTACATGTTGCATGTCCTTTATGATCCAATCCATGTAACCTTTAGTGCATAGAAAAGCAAGGTGAAGTCAGCAGAGAATAAGACTATAATGGCCCTACATGTCTATGAAGGGGTTGGATCATGGGGAGGATGCAGTTTTTTAAATGTGAAGTAGGACACAACTTGTTGAGGCAACTCTGCCAGTACACAGTGGGCAAGTGCTTCCCTGGGTGCCTGAAATGACATGGAAAAAGAGGGAAAGGCTGCCAGAGCTTCAACCAAAAAACACACACACACTGAAGAGGACATGCACATAATCAAGATGTTTTACGTAAACATGTTTACATAATCACTAATATTCCTATGCAATAATCAACTTTACTCCCTATGTACTATACCTATTTGTATATATGTATATAAAATTAGAGGAAAAAAAGACAGGCCTACAGCCAGAATATTACAGCCGTGCAGAGGCCAACTTACATTCTGGAACTTTCTGTAAGGCACAAACTGCACAATGTCCCGCACAGCTGCCTCTCCTGATGGAGCTTTCAGGCGCCCATCATCCCCATCCAGGATCTCCATGTCAGTGAAGTCAGCCCCGCCCACACCCACAATTATGATGGACATGGGTAAATGGGAAGCAGCTACGATGGCAGCTCGGGTCTGGTCCATGTCTGTGATCACGCCGTCCGTGATAATGAGCAGAACAAAGTATTGCTGTCTCACAGAGAAACACAGAGGGAAGAAATGAAGAACAGTGTAAAATACAAGCAGCTATCGTATATGAACTTCAGCACTGCAAATAAAAGTTTTTTTTTTATATTAAAAACAAATTTAATAATACAAAATGTGCTTATTTCAGTTTAAAACAAACTTTAAGTATATTTTACTATAAAGTCCCCTCTAAAAGTACTGGAACGGCAAGGCCAATTCCATTGCTTTTGCTATACATTGAACACATTTGGTTTTCAGATCAAAACATGAATATGAGACAATAGGTCAGAATTTCAGCTTTCATTTCTTATATATATATATATATATATATATATATATATATATATATATATATATATATATTATATATTTTTGTGTATTGAATAGTGCCACTGCAGTTCAAAAACAATGACTGTCAAATGAGCCTTTCGCCAAGTTCTGGTATATTACATGATCTATGTAGCAAACACACAGACATGAGGTCTGCATGAAAGCATCCGTGTCACTGCATACCAGCATTTTTTTTTCTAATTTCTTAAATATTTCTCTTTTTATTATTATTATTATTGTTAAATTCAAGATAGGTCAGGGTGTTATTAGAAAATAGTCAACTCCGGGGGTGGTAATGGCCTCTGTTTAAGGCTGGGACTCATCTCACCACTCCATCATTGATTTTTTTTTTTTTTTTTCCTGTAACAGCATGCCCTGTTATGTTTTATTCCTTAAATAATAAATACAGACTGGTGAAAGATCTGAAATGTAGTGAAGTTGCTATGTTAAGTTTGATAGTTGAGTTTGTATAACTGATCCTGGGTCTGAATTTGATACCTATTGTGATATCATGACACGTACTGGACTCTTTCACTCACTCTATACTTTTATCTGTTGCTGTTATAAACACAAGGTGATTTTGTTAAAATATACAATATATTTACATAATAAAGATATATACAGATATACAATCATGTGAAAAAATAAGTACACCACATGGAAATTGTTGCCTTGTTTGACATATTTGGACAAGCAAACATTTGATCCTCTTTGAAACAGTGCCTATTAATAAAGTTGATATACTTGAACAAAACAACAAGGAAAAATGGCTTTTTCAATCATTTATTCAACAGAAATATCAGTAGATGTGATATTCTTCCATGGAAAAAGTAAGTACACGCCTCAGAAGCTAATATTGCCCCCTTTAGCAGAAATAACTTCTTGTAGGTGTTTTGCATACTTGTCCACCCGTCTCTGACATCGGATTGCTGGAATTTCTGACCACTCTCCCATGTAATATTCTTTCAGTTGCAAGCTGTTTGAGGGTTTTCTTGCATGCATGTACCGCCTGTTTCAAACCCCCACACAATATTTCAATGGGATCCAAACACAGGCATTTACTAAGCCATTCCATAACTCTCCATTTCTTCTTTTGAAGCCATTCCTTGTTGGATATGCTATTGTACTAAGGATCATTATCCTGTTGAAAAGGTCCACTTTCATAGATGAATCAACAAATGCAAGCTATCCAGTCCCCGAGGTGACGAAGCAACCCCAAACCATAACATTTCCACCACCGTGCTTCACAACTGGTATAAGGTGCTTCTTGTGAAAAGTTGTCTGCTGAAACTGTGGCCAAACAACTCCATCTTTGATTCGTCTGTCCCAAGCGCGTTATTCCAAAAGGCCTGGTCTTTACTTATATGCTCATTGGCAAACTGTAATCTGTAGTTGGTAAATACACTGTGAAATAATATGGTGGTAGACTTCACAAAGAACTCAATCCCACCTGCTCCAATCGGCAGCTGAAGAAGTTCAACCTACCAAAGACAATGATGGTGCACTTCTACTCCTCAGTCACTGAGCCCATAATCACCTCCTCAATCAGCATCTGGTACTCTGCTGCCACTGCCAAGGCCAATGCAGACTGCAGCATGTCATTCACTCTGCTGAGAAGGTGATTGGCTGCAATCTGTCACCCCTTCATGACTACACTTCCAGGACCTTGAAGCGGGCAGTTAAAATTGTGGCTGACCCCTCATCCTGGACACAAACTTTTCAAGGCACTCCCCTCTGGTGGTAGGCTGCAGTCCATCAAGACCAAAATGTAACACCACAAAAACAGTTTCTTTCCATGCGTAACTGGCCTCATCAACAATACTCAGAACATGGTCTCTTATCCACCACTTATCTTTATATTTTTATATTTATTCTGATGGTTTTCATAGCTGTATAGTTTTGTCATGCTTCTGATTTTCATAACTTTCTATCTTGCTTACCTTAATACCGTATATGATTTATTTATTACCATATATTATTTATTTATATCCTTATTACCATAATATTATTTTAGTTCTTGTATTTTACTGTTATTGTTAAGCACCAGTAAACCAAGACAAATTCCTTGTACATGTAAACCCACAGTACTTGGCAATAAAGGTGATTCTGATTCCTGTCTAAAAAGAACATTAGAGCAAGACTAGAAAGGCTTTTTCCTGGCACACCTGCCATGCAGGTCAAATCTGTGCGATCTCTTTCTGATTGTAGAAGCATGCACTGTAACACCAACACTTGCAAGACTTACTGTTGCAAGCAGATCATGTGATGAAATTTTGGGGTTCTTGGAGACTTATTTTTTTATCAGACGGTCTGCTCTTGGGCTGAATTTGCCGGGACGGTCAATTCTGGACAAATTGGCAGTCGTTTGAAATCTGCGTCACTTGTAGCTTATTTTCCTTACAGTAGAATGTATTTCAAATCATCTTTTTAAATCCTTTGCCAGACTCACAGGCAACAACAACCATTTTTCTGAAGGCCTTATAGACGAACTCTTTAGATCTTGGCATGATGACACGACACATCACAATAACAAAGGGAACACCATGCACTAGATATGAGAGGGGTATAAATAAGACATGTTCCACCTGCACTCCCTAAGCAGCTTCTAATCACTGGCACCCAATCTTGAACACCTGATTCTAATTTTATGGATTTGAAGGTGTGATAAATGTAGGGGGTGTACTTCCTTTTCCCATGTGACTGATCATCTTTTTTTGTTCAACTTTATTAACAGGTACTGTTTCGAAGAGGATCAAATGTTTGCTTGTCCAAATGTGTTTTAAAAAATTAATTAATTAATTTCAATGGGGTGTATTTATTTTTTCACATGACTGTACTAAAGGTCTTGTATGTGCAAGATTTTCAATGAAATTGGATCAATTGCTTTTAAAATCAAATGGTTTTAACTGATAGTGGTAGTGGTTGTGTTCGGTGTTGATACTCACACTGGCTGATTTCTGTTGTTGTGCCTGCTTGGCAAAATTGCTCACATGTCTGATGATGGGAGCAAAATTAGTTGGCCCATAAAGTTTGACCTGGGGCAGGCACATCCTGTAAGCTTCCACCATACCCTCTACTCCTACAAAAGCAACATCAGACACACACCAAACATCATCTACCATTCCCCCTCTGACCAATTATTCCATAACTAAAGGAGCTTATTGTCCTGCAACTTGATATTACTTCTATTACATACCAGCACAGAATGGATTAGATGGATTGAAGTTAAGTGGAAACTCATGAGACACCTGTAAAACAAATGTACTCATAACATGTTCATATTCCAATATCTTCATTACCAGAACTAAAGTTAGAATATGTTCATATTTACCTGCCAGTTTGGAGGAATCTGTGCCCCAAACCCAAAGGCTGGGAACAATTTGTCACTGCAAAAGACAATTAATTTTTTTACCAGAGGCAAAAAAATTGAATTTATCCCTGTTTTGGGGATGCCCGTGTTCAGCACTGAATATCTGTGATGTTACAGTTACATTTACAGATCACTTTTCTAGACACTCAAAGTGATTTACATAGTATTTTTTTTGGGGGGGGGGGGGGGTTTCTCCTCAACCACCACTAGTATCCACCTGGATGATGCGACGGCAACCATAATGCACCAGAACGCCCACCACACACCAGATATTAGTGACACTTTACAGCACACTTTACAGCAGTGGTTAATGACTCCAATGAAAGTAGACACACAGGGCTTTAAGAATTTGTTTAAGAATTAATTTTATATAAGTATTCCTTTTTTACCTAGCCTACTAGGTTTAAACATTATAATTTTATTGTAGCGGTTGTGCACAGTGTTTAACTATCGAAAAAGCTTTAGTTCTGCTGTCTGTTTTATCTCTGTACCTGTTATTGTAGAGAGGTATGAATTGTTTGCCCAGCAGGGAGGTCACACCCACCCTTTCCCATCAGCCTGCTCACCAGTAGCTAAACACAAGACTCATGATACTCTACACACAGAAACCCAACAGTGTCCTGACTAATCTTATAACAGACTTGCAGTGATAAAATAATTCATTTGAGCATACTGATTGAAAATGTCCAATAAGTCGGAATTGAACACCATTGTTCAAGTGAATTTCCCCAGTGTGGGATCAATACAATTATTCTTATCTTATCTTATTTTAATGAGGGCATGAAAGTGCAAACAGTTTACTCTTCATGAGTAATGGCAAACCAACACATTTTTCCTTTTGTGTAGTAGTGAAGTGAGACAAATAAATTCTCAATTTCATGTCTATGAAAAAATCCAGATCCTTTTCTATGCAATGGTGATAAATGAGACCAGATTTGTATCTGCCCTGTTTTAAGCACTAAAATTATTTGCATGGTTTAGATTCCATTCTTGCAATTTCACCTGTCATAATCCTGAATCACCAGGCCAACAGACCAGATGGCAGAAAGGTACTCATTGACCCCATTAGGACTGATGTAGTGCAAAGATTCAGGAGACTTTGGGTCACCGTTTGACCCTGTGAAGTCCACTCCAACCTGCAGCAGAGGAAGCATGACAGATGGTAGCCTTATGCTGAGGACCATACTTGACACACTTCAATAAAAGTCTATATTCATAACTGAAACAATCTTACAGTGAAATTTAACTGGCAGCCACCCATGATGTAATCCAAAAATGTGTACTCCTTCACAACCTAAGCAAGAAAAAATAAATAAACAAACAATTTTACATGACAAAAACTAATTCAAAATACAGGTACAGCATCTTTTACAGTGGTGTAAGCAGCAGAAGAGGGCGTGAGACCCGGTACCATACCTGGCAAAGTTTCACACTCACAACACCAGAGTTCTTATAGCTCTTCTTCTTCAGCTTTTTCTTCATGTTTATACAATCAAACTCTGCCTGTAGCACATAACACAACCATTGTGACAAACAGAAATAGAATATAATTTTAAAAAGTATTTTAATTTTAGTATTTTAAAAGGTGTTCTCACTGGAGAAGTGCGTGTAGCCTCCTGCAGGCGTTTCATATTCGTCTCAAAAATCCCAATAAGGTCATGTGACCCGTCATTGTCATAGTCGTAACATTCCACCTTTGGAGGTATCAAAGAAACAATGTGACCACCTACATCTCATTCTCTAACGTCACACTGACACAGCAAGGCAGACAGTAATAGATGGCATGCATCGACACCAAACCAAGAACCATAGATAGGTAAATATCTATGATTCTCTCTATGATGTACATTTGTACAAGTGATTATGATTTGAAAATTGAGTATGATGCTGCTTAAAAAGGAACAGCAGGACAATGCTTTACAAAAGCATAAAAATTAGCACCAGCCACGGTAACATTAGTTATGAAATCAGTAACATAATGTAAATATTAAATGATAACATATGGTATGTGATATGATTTTAAAAAGACACCATACTAAACCAGATATCTAATATTAATACCAAATAAAAGCTGGAATAGGGTTGGGTTTCTAAACCAACACCAATCCAGGACCATGCAACACATCACTCTGGAAGGAGAACGACATAACTGCACTACTCTATTGGGAACACATTTAAGAACATTGGCGTTAATCCAAACCATGTGATATAATTAAACTCAACTGAACCACTTTATGACAGTCGTCTTTCCTTTTTGAAACTTTTGGAAGTAAAACAAGAAAAACATCAAAGTATTATTAGACAAATAATAAACAGCTATCAAACAACTCTGCATGCATTCATTCATTAATTTAAAAGGATTTCAAGATTTAATACACTCTCAAATGAGCCAAAGAAACCATTATATTAGCAACAAGTCCATGAACGTGTCCGATAAGGCGCATTAAATGCAATTAAAATGCTTGATGCCAAATCATGATTCGCTAGTGTAAGGATACACATTACCTTGATGGGTTTCTCCAGGTCTGCTCCACAGAGAGACTGCAGAGGGATTTTAAAAGGTCTCCAACAGGGGTTAAGGTTGTTCTTCACCACCTATGATAACAAAATGAAGGAGAGATGCATCTTCTTAAGTCAGCAGAATATTTAAATACTAAGTATCCAGATGATGTCATCTGACTGTACAGCAATTTAGCAAAACAGGCACCTTATTTATTTGATTCTTACAATAAAGGGGTCAAGGAATGCAAGAATTAGCACAGGATTAAAAATAATAAAACACTATATGTGACTATCTCCAAAATGATAAAACCCATTAGTAGAATTTTAACTAAATACACAACAGACCTCATTGAAATAAATAAAAAATAACGTTATATTGCTTTTTCATTCTTACTTGACTAATAGGCTTTATATTTTGAAAGTGGCTATTACATCCTCAAAATGGGCAATTCATCTATTTTTTTTAAATAAAATACACTGCCTGAGCACTTTATTAGAAACACCTACACCTGTACACCTACTCATTCATGCAATTATCTAATCACTCAATCATGTGCCAGCAGTGCAATTTATAAACGCTTGCAGACATGGGCCAGCAGCTTCAGGTAATGGAACAAATGTGATTATCTGAATGAGGTATTTCTATAACTGCTGATCTCCTTGGATTTTCACACACAACAGCCTATAGAGTTTACTCAAAATGGTGCATGTGATGGAGGAGGAGCTAGGAGCCAGACTGGCCTGGCACTGAGTTGTCTAATCAGTGGGAGAGAGCAATAAAAGAGCGGCTGGAAACAGCAGAGGGGGAGGGAAGGAGAGAAACGCGCGTGGTTTACGTTTGACCCACATTTGTGTGTTTCTGTTACATTGCAATGAAGAAAAAACATCCAGTGAGCGGAGGGTCTGCATGCTGAAACACCTTGTTGATGAGAGAGATCAGAGCAGAATGCCCAGACTGGTCTGAGGTGACAAAAAGTGTATAGTAACTCAAATAAACACATTTAACAGCCGTAGTGATCAGAAAAGCATCTCAGAATGCATAACACATCGAGCTTTGAGGTGGATGGGCTACAAGAGCAGAGGAACATGTTGAGTTCCACTTCTGTCAGCAAAACACAGAAAGCTGAGGTTGCAGTGGGCACAGACTTGCCAAAAGTGGACAAATTAAGAATGGAAAAACATAGCCTGGTTGATGAATTTTGATTTCTGCTGAGGCACACAGGCGGCTAGGGTCAGAATTTGGCACATGGACCCAACCTGCCTTGTGTTAACAGTCCAGGCTGGTGAAGGTGGTGTAATGGTATGGGGAATGTTTTCTTGTCACAATCTGGGCCTGTTAATATCAATTAATCACTGCTTGAATGCCACAGTCTATTAGGAGTATTGTTGCTGAGCATGTGCATCCCTTAATGGCCACAATTTACCTGTCTTCTAATGGGTACTTCCAGCATGATAATGCACCATGTCACAAAGCAAAAGTCATCTCAAACTGGTTTCATGAACATGACAATGAGTTCAGTGTTCATCAGTGGTCTTCCCAGTCACCGGATCTGAATCCAGTAGAACACATTTGGGATGTGATAGAATGGGAGATTCACAGCATTAAAGTGTACCTGAAAAATCTGCAGGAATTGTGCGATGTCAACATGGACCAGAATCTCAAAGGAATGTTTCCAACATCTTGTGGAACCAATGCTACAAAGATTGAGGCTGTTTTGAGAGCAAAGGGATGCCCTACTCAGTATTAGTTCCACAACCCCCCCCCAATTTTCTCCAGAGAATTATACCTCTGTTCTGTGGGCAAGCTGCCACCCTGAGTCGATTTGCCTGTAGAATTCCAGGTAGGGGTCTGATTTTCCAAAGAAATCCTGCAATCAAGACATTTTGCATAAATTATTTAGCTTTGTTGATTAACATTATTTTTTTTAAAGAATTTAAAATACTCAATGTGCAGTACTCAATTACTCAATCAATACTCAATTAAACAGTTTATACGACAAGAAAACATATTTGGTTCAGTTAGGAAAGATGTCCTAGAGAGAGTCTAACAAAAACAATGTACATTAGACATGCTTGCTGGAAAATGGATTGATAAGAGCATTAATTAAATCTGTAATTTTAGAACTATTTAAATAATGAAAGACATTTTAATATTATGCCTTCACGCTAATGCAAAAAAAGTGTTACTTTAATTTTTTTAAGTTCTTTTTCCAAAAAAATCACTAGGTTTTATCTTACCTTGTTATCCAGCTTCCTGGCCTCGACTTCAAAATTTACCACCCTATTATCCTTAATTTCCTCTGCAATAATCTAGAACAAAAACAAGTATTTTCAACAGAAGGAAAAAAATTTGCTCAAACTTGAAAAAAATAAAACTGTCTGGTCTCTTTTCTGCAATTTCTGCAACTTAAACTAGTATTCTGTTCTCCCCCACGATCTTCCCAATTTGGTCCTCTGCCATTTCCTACTCACTAGTCAGCTCTATCTGGGAAGGGTAAAGGTTATCACATACTTGCTCTACGACATGTGAAGCCAGTTCTTACATATTTTAAACTCTGATTGAAAGGAGAGAAAGAGAATGACATCCCTCCCACGTAGAAAGCACAGCCAATGATGCTCCCTAGACTACTGTTATGGATGGCTGTGGTATTGGTGGGATCTGAACTTGTGAACAATGTGAGAAAGAGCAACACAATTAATCAGATGGGACAAATAAATGGTTTTGTCCCTCAAATTAAAATGAATCAGACTGTACTGTTCAGCCAAGTATGCAAACATATCAAAACAACCTGCACTGTAAACACTCCTCCATAATTAACTACACTGAAGGTTCCATGAGCAGTCTAACAAATCTAGCAATGGCACGTAACTGCAGCCAATTATAAATATAAAAGTTAAGCAACATATCTCAAATTTCTTTCTGTCATATTAATGCAGTATAATGGACGAATATTTACAGTAATGGTTCCTTTTCCTGCTGGTCTTTTGTTCTTCAAGATCAGTGGTCTGGTCAACTTCCCACTGGACACAATCTGTGTTTCCAAAGGACATAAACAACAAAAACAAAGAAAAATGACTAAAAAGTCTTTAAATGTGCTTCAGATACATGCAAACATGAAGAACCCAATTTTTGTGATTGTGAAATCCTGGAGGGACTGAATTATATCCTTCTCACAACAAATGTCATGACTGCTCTGTGACACGCCTAGGTTTTCTTCCTGGACACTTTTCCCTTCATTTCCAAAGAGAACTGAGTCTCATGGCTAAGCAACGGATATCCTTTAGAGGTGCAGGCCCTAGCTAGCAAGGTGTTTGTTAATGAGGTACTAGTTGTTGAGGGGTTTGTTGCGCTCGGGCTTGGCAGCCACAAGACATCAAACACTACTACATTATGTCGTGCTGACGTAAAAGTTTTGACATATTTAAAGTGCAACCTCTTTTACAGCAAATAATTATTTCTGCATTTACTGCACTAGGCAGTGTCCTCAATTTGCTTCAAAAAGCCAAGCCACACTTTTAACAGTTTCAGCCTTTCCATAGTCCACTGTCTGACAAATAGCCCAACAATCAAATCCAACCTATATGCTGATGTATTGACACGTGACATTGGCAAATCCTGAAAGACAGCCACGTCCTTACAGATGTAGGAGCATTAATCAAGGACGTTTATTCAAAACATGCGAGTAAACTGCACTTTTAGGAACCGATAAGCAGAACTGAAATGTTTTGGGTTTTTTATTTTATCAGTTACCACTCTCTTGGAATTTTGTTACCAATTTCTACTTTAGAACCAGGTTTCGATTTCCAGCCCTGCTGTAGAGACATAACAGTGTATTCAGCTAGAGAATGCATGTTACCATAGTGCATGTATTCTTCTATTAGTGCTTCTCCTACTTCAAAGTGAAAGTACCTTTACATAACTACACATACATGAGTGGAAATATGATGAACTGATATAACAGGACCGGGTAAGAACAACTCAAACAGCATTGCACCAGAAGTTGATAAAGAGAGAGCAGTGTAATTATGATTTTTGTTGATCAACAGTAAACAGCACACTTTCTTACCTGACCCAAGGTACACTCCAACTCTCCAAGGAAGTCATCGTCACTCAGATCAACGGTTTTGTTGTCTATATCGTAAATGCCAAATTTAAGCTTCTGTACGATTTCGAAGTGATAATCTATGAGAAACTTCTTGGCAAATTTGGGATTCAGGCAATTTTGAACTTTTTCTGTGCGGCCCACCTGAGAAGCCAAAAAAATTCCCTTTGTTAAAAATTTGTTATAAACAATGCCGTTTTCTTGAGGTCTGGCCTTTACCCACCTTTATTTAGTATGCCAGGTCTTAAATACTCACCTCAAACCACTGATTTCCAGATGCATTCATATGCAAGACACACAGGGGGTCAGACTTGGAGCCCACATCCATGTCCAAAAGATTTTCACAGGAGACTGTGAGCTCCACTTTGGTCACACACTGCGTCGCCATTGAAGGAAACTTTAAAACATCATACAGAAAATAATGGTTTTATGGACAATGTTTGCTTTCAATGTTTTACCTGTCCCTGTTTTGTCCACAGTGTTTTAATTTGAAATATGGTGTACTATTATAATAAATAACATACTGTACAGCACCTTGCATACTTATTTACAGCACAGAAGAAAACTTTACCACATCACTTCCGTTATTGCATCACTTCACGTTTTCAAGCACCAAAGTCTAACTCCACCTCTAGGAGTTATATCTGTGTAGTAACTGTGTAACTTTGGAACACAAAGGTTACAAAACACTGAAACAGTTCATCCTCATCCCTTACCACAGCACTTCGGTTTACACGTCTGTAACTTATGCTTACGCGGTGGTCCTCTCCCTAACAATCCTCAGTTTTCAGTTATGTTCCAATGACTATGAATGCAGATCATTCAAAGTTAGGATCCACTTTTTGTTAATACACATAGACAGGCTGTCAGAAAGCTGTTATCATCTATGGGAGATTAATTAAAGCTGAACGTAACACTCACTAGGTTTACAGGGACAGCGATAATCTAATTATTGACCTTATTCTGAATAAGACGATATTTTGATTAAGGTGTTTACATGAGTCGCTTTTAGAATATTCCTTTCATGTTCAGGTTTTACATGTTATAGAACGTAGATAGATTAACGGCACACGTCATTACGTTCCCACGCCATGCCATCCGACATTCCCTGCAGAATTTCCCGTATTAACATACAGTTCATCTTCGTTATGGTACCGTATACAGTTTTAATTTTCAATTTCACGAAATCTTCAAGTGCAGTTCATTATTTGTCATGCTGTACGTGCAAATAGACGACTGCTTGAAGCCAGGGGCTGCGTCCCAAACCGCGTACTTACCTACTATATAGTAGCTGAAATACATGTATCTCGCCTACTATATAGCAGGTAAATACGCGGTTTCAGACTCAGCTCTGCCATGTGTGCACATGTCCTGTTGCAAAATGTGGTGAAAACTCCCACACGACGTTAATAGTGTGATTAAGGTGTTTACATGTCTGTAATGCACATCGATAATGCGACTAAAACAGGAAAACAGGAATACTCCACATGTCCTAATTCAATGTGTGTTTACTTCGAGTATGACTTTAGTCGGATTAATGTAATAAAAAAAAATTGCTGTTTACATGGTAGTTTCTTAATCTGAGTATTGTGCTAATCGGGTTAATATTGGATTATTGTTGTCCATGTAAACATACTGACTGACAGACCCATGCAGGGCCATAATCACCACAGACATTGAGGGGGACATGTCCTCCACAATAAACAGATAACCCCCCCCAATATTTGATATTTTTGATGCTGCTCTGCTGTAGTCAGTTATGCACTGCTATGCATGTTAGGGTAACAAAAGGTTTTTTTTTAAAAAATACATTTAGGCTGGTCTGCCTCAGTTGTCTAGCAACGTTCTTCAATGTCAAAATATTTGAAATGTCCAATCAAATCAAAGAGGGCAGAATCCACGCAATGCTTCAGTTTTAATGGTGAAAGACTGTGAGGTAAAATGTAAGTTAAGTAGCTAAAGTTTAATATTTGCCAACTGTTTTACGACAGAAACATTAAATGACAGACAGTAATATCCAGGTATGCAAACATTTATGTGATTCATGTAATGTAATTTGTTATTGTCAATGTGATGAGACAAGGAACATTAACAGAGAACTTTTCAGTATATTAGGGAGAAGATGGACAATGAATGTGTGAATATTTTGAATGAATGTAATAAACATGGTTACCTGACTTTACAGGTAATCTTTCAGTAAATTCACTTATCTAAGCAAATGATTCATCAAACTAAAAGTGGGAGAGTTATCATCATCAGACTTAAATTTTTTTAGGTTGTGATTAGGACAGTCGTTTTTTTTTTTCTTTTGTTTTTTTTTAAATACAAAATATATTATTTGCAAAACTTTTCATAACATAAAAGAAGATCCCCCCCAACCCCCCGCAATCTTTTCCACTCTATTAGAGCTTTATTCCAAAAAATGGCAGTAGATCGTGATCATGAGCTTGAGCTATGGTGCATTATAAAGGCACCATAAAAACTATACTCCAATAGGCCATATGAGAGCTTTGTGTCATATGGACTGCTTTTCTGTATAGCTGTGTAACCATTATTCGAAGATCTGGAACAGCTTGAGGGTGAGTAAATAATTTTGTGCAAGTAATTTTGTCTGGCTAGTTGACACAGTCATGTTGTTTTACTGAGACATTATGACAATAATGAAAAGACAATCAAATTATATTAATTTTTTCTTTGGGGAAAAAAAGGGTAAGCTGACAGGAACAGGAGAAAAGTTAGCAGTATATACACAGTGGACGTTTTGTAATTCCTATTTGGTCTGCTCTACTGTTTGGAACATATTATTCACTATATCTGTGCATAATAAGATAAAAGCCTGGGGGTAGAGAGTGAGTACATATGAAATATAATAAACCACTATCTATCTAATCTATCTTGGTTTTGTACTGTAATACTCACTGACATTAATGCAATTATTTTGGCCCTAATATAAAAGGTCTTGCACTGTGTATATAAATCATGTGTATATATAAATATTTGGGCCTTTATTACATAGAGAACTAAAAAGGACCATTACATTTGTGACCCCACCCGCACCAAATGGTTTGGTCCCCCAATCTTCAGGATGTGGTTACGGTCTTGCGTGCATGAGTAAAATGCTGTCTGCAAGTTTATCCCCAAATCCTTTAATATTCTAAAGGAAATGCGAAGGAGCACAGCAGTGCAACGGATAGCGTTCCCAGGCTTCTGGGCTCAGATTACTGTGTGTCTGTGTGACATTTCACATGTTCTCCTAGTGTTCACAGAGTTTCTTCCCACTTCCCAAAAACATGCAGTTGATGTTAGTTACTAGGCTTTGATTAGCCACTCTAAACTGCCCCTATGTAAAAAAATAAAATAAAAATGTGTGTATGTGTGTGTGTGTGCATGGTGTCCAGTCATGGATTATCCTCCCATCCTGGGTGTATTCCCATTTTATGCGGTCTTCCCAGGAAAGGTTCTGGGTCCACTGCAACCCTGACCAGGATGAATGTGTGAATCAATGAACGAGTGAATGAATGAAAGTGTCAATCTATTCCGCATTATCTTAAAGTATGTTGCATGTTGATTCAGTCTATACGTATTTAACTTTTGATTCACTTCTAAGTTATAAATATTACATGTCATGCATTGTTTTGATTTGCCGATTTTCTACTCCACCTTGTTAATGGTCTGTTTCATTCTCGTGATTAAAAAAATATTATATATATTTTTTTATATTCCAAACTTTTTGTGAAAGTAACATTATAACGACGACGACTACTTTATTACGACTTTTTTAAAATCATGTTTATGTTCATATTTACTCCTAACTAACCTAGTTCATATTCAAACGATTGTTTGTTTATATTTCTGCCTACAGTAGATAGTTGGAGCAGCTAAAACAGGTTTTTTTTTCTTTAACACAGCTTGGTGATTTGCATTTAACCCAGTGTACTGACATTAGCGACTACTGCGAAGCTACTGGTATTAAATATGATGACTATTCGAGCCATTTTGTCAGCCTCGGAGATCTCATACCAATCGAGCTAACTTAATAATTCACCTCAAAATATTGCGGAACCGTTCATTAACAGCTTGCTAGCAAAGTAAACTGGTTTCGCGGGTTACGTTACCAGGCTAACCTCACATTTGTGTTTAGACACTTACACTTCAGCTTCAGAGTCTCAGTAAAACGACTACAAGACTACTGGACAAATAGACTATAACAGCAGCTAGATGGCAAACTCACCAGTGTAATGTATTTTTTTTCCCGAAGAGAAGATTTCTGGCAGCGACTTCAACTCCACTCCCTTCCGACAGCACACTCTCGTAATGACAACCGTGCGCATGCGCAGAACGCTTGCTTTCGGTTACATTTTGCAGTTTGTCTAAATGCGCGAAGGTGAAGTCACGTTGTGCCTCACTTGGAGACTTTTTCCGCGTTAAGTAAAGGAAAATAGTACGTGATTTAATCATTTTCTTGTAACAGGACGTCCCGAAGTTTTTGCCCCACTTATACCAGAGCAGTTTTCCAAGGATTAAATATATATATATATATATATATATATATATATATATATATATATATATATATATATATATATTTTAATGTATTAATGAATTTGAATGGGGCTGCATAGCCCATGCTGACCCATGTCCACTGCCTACAATGGACATGTGAGCATCAGAACCGGACCATAGTGTAGTGGAAGAAGGTGGCCTGGTCTGACGGCGGGTGTATGCGCGTCACTTACCTGGGGAAGAGATGGCTAGAGTTGGGGTACTCGTCCCAGGACTCGAACTCAAGTCCAATTATGAAAGAACTCTTGTCATGCAACTGGGTAAATTTATACTCGAACTTGACAAGGACAGTCAAGTCCACATCATGTGTAACATGAAAAGAAAGCTAAAAAATAAATATCAAGATAAAATTAAGATAACAGGAAATGATTGAATATCTCCCTGCCTGATCACGGGCTTTCTGTGCACACACACTTGAAGCCGCCTCATCATGCAAGTACCAAATTGAGTTCTCTTTTGTGGCTGATTACACTTGGACTGTCAAATAAATACACACACATCATCCAAAATGCAGGTCTAGTCGAGTATTCATGCCTTTTCTTTAGTAATGGAGTCCTGCGGGGTGAGCAGTGGAGTACATTGCCTATTGTTTTCTCTGTGATGATGACACCTGCTGCCTCCAAGTGTTTCTGGAGCTCTTTCTGAGTGGTCCTTTGCTTTTGGGCTACTCTTCTGACTATTCTACTGACTGGTCAGAAATATTACGAAGAGCTCCTGTACGTGGCCGGTTGATGACGGAGTGATGTTGCTTCCACTTGTGGATAATGACCCCAGTCTTGCTTACTGGAGGATTCAGAAGTTTTGAAATATGTCTGTATCCAATTCCATCAATATGTTTTGCAACAATAAGGTTGTGAAGGTCTTGGGAGAGCTCTTTGCTTTTACCCGTCATGATGTTTCTCGTGTAACACCTTGGTAATGAAAAGCCTTTTTATAGACCATCAATTTACTAACCCAGCTGATATTAGTTTGCACAGATAGGGGGTATAATTACTTTCTAACTATTTATGGATTTCAGCTGTTATTTTTAAATATGATTACACAAAAAACTATTATTATTATTATTATTATTATTATTATTATTATTATTATTATTATTATTATCCTCCTGTCAACTCTGTCCAGCCTGGGCATCACTGGAACGGTTCTGCGCTGGGTGGAATCCTATCTCTCTGACAGATCCTTCAATGTATCATGGAGGGGAGGTATTTCTGAAACTCAGCAACTCACAACTGTCATTCCACAGGGGTCAGTTCTGGGTCCACTCCTCTTTTCTATCTACACTACATCTCTAGGGCAGGTGATTGAGTCTCATGGCTTCTCATATCATTGCTATGTTGATGACACCCAGCTCCATTTGTCCTTCCAGCCTGACGATCCATCCGTCTCTGCACGCATCTCTGCTTGCCTTTCAGACATCTCGGTCTGGATGAAGGAAAACCACCTTAAACTTAACCTGGCAAAATCTGAGCTTCTCGTCATCCCAGCCTGTCCCTCAATCAACCACAACCTCACTGTACAGCTCGGCTCACTCACACTCATGCCAACCAGGATGGCCAGGAACCTTGGGGTGATTCTTGATGACGGCTTGACCTTTACAGACCATATCTCAGCAACTGCAAGGTACTGTAGGTTCATCCTTTACAACATCAAGAAAATCCGACCCTACATCACCAAACAGGCTACACAGATTCTAGTCCAGGCTCTTGTTATCTCTAAACTGGACTACTGCAACTCACTGCTTTCAGGCCTCCCAGCCAGCTCCATCAAACCCCTTGAGATGATTCAGAATGCTGCAGCGCGCCTCGTCTTCAACCAGTCCAAGAGAACCCATGTCACACCCCTCTTCATCTCCCTCCACTGGCTTCCTGTAGCTGCCCGCATCCAGTTCAAGGCCTTGATGCTCACCTACAAGACCTTGTCAGGAACAGCACCCTCCTACCTCAACTCTCTCCTGAAGGCCTACGTTCCCTCTCGCAATCTGCAATCGATTAGCGACCGACGTTTAGCAGTTCCAACTCAGCGTGGCGCAAGGTCCCTTTCCAGAACCTTCACACTAACTGTTCCTCAGTGGTGGAATGTACTTCCAATCTCAATCCGGGCCGCAGAATCTCTCACCATCTTCAAAAAACAGCTAAAGACCCACCTCTTCTATGAACACCTAACCAACTCATAATAAAAAAATAAAATAAAAATAAAAAAAATGTAAAAAAAAAAAAATGCACTTACACCTCTACTCTGCACTTTGCTTCTTCTGGAATTCAATTAATAGATCTTGAATGGTAGCACTTCTTGTATTGTTCTCTGCTTGATATCGCTTTGCTTGTATCTTTCTCATTTGTAAGTTGCTTTGGATAAAAGCGTCCACTAAGTGAATAAATGTAAATGTAAATGTAATTATTATTATATAAACATTATTGTGCCACATAAAACCCAGGGTTAGTTTTAGAAATTACAGCAAAATGCTGTAATATATATATATATATATATATATATATATATATATATATATATATATATATATATATATATATATAAAGTAGTTTTTATTGCTAAAAAATTTCTGCAAACAATTAGAAATGAAACTCAACAAATGTTATGATTCACACTATATTATATCCAGAGACAACTTGATTTTGAAAATAATGTTTTTTGTTAAAAAATCAATAACTTTATATAATAATAATAATTATTGGCTATATTTGTAATCACATTTAAAATGTGTATCATTAAGAATTATTAATAAAAATATATACTATAAAAATAAATCAATGTTATCCACATCATAATACTGCAATTCCTTAGATATCTAGTGAAGTAGAGGAGTATAATCTTGGTAGAATCGTACACAGTTGCCAGGTCATGCAATTTTTAGATGTTCCCTTACTGACTTCTGAGATTCTAACATGTGGTGGACTGTAAGTGATGTCACTTCCAAAAACAAACGCCCCATAGTATACTCCCACCCCAACACTAATTGACAGGTTTCTGTGCAATGATTATCTATTCTATATAAAATCAATCTATATGTAACCTAATCTATAATCTGTTTTATTAGATAGATAGATAGATAGATAGATAGATAGATAGATAGATAGATAGATAGATAGATAGATTTTATTTGCTGTTGTGTTTTAAAAATAACTTTTTTATAAAAAAAAAAAAAACTATATAACATATAGGTATGGAACATGAATGATCAAAAATGTTTCTGAACACTATAACTACTGTGAACAAGAGAATTAGGCTGTTATAACATGTACTATTTTACATGTAAAACATGTTGCACTACATTCGTCTTGTATTCTAAAAACATTCACATATGAATGATGTAAATGTGGACGAAGGGCGCGTCTCGTTATCCATGACGTTGTTAAATCTCCGGTTCTCAGACCCTCACTGAACAGAGCAGACGAAGAGAGAGGTGAGAGTGCAGCAGGAAAGCAAAACTTTGCGCTTGCAGGAAAGTACTGGTCACATTTGGAAAGTCGCTAAGGTTTGTCCAAAATGTCACTAGATTTGCCATTAGGTTCTTTTTTTTTGCACACAAAAAAAGTCGCTAAAGAGGTCTGAAAAGTCGCTAAGTTGGCAACACTGGTCTACACTGACAGCTAGATAAAAGGCAGGCTAAGCTCCACCTCTCCCCAGCAAAAAGAAAATACAGAGGGAGAGGGATCACACAATTTTTCATTTATGCATTCTATTTGAAAAGCAATAAAATACACCAAGTACCCAAATGATGCCCTGTCTGTTTTTTTTCTTGAAAACAATTTGCACAAATATCACAATTTATGCGTCCACATATAGGAAATGCAAATGCAAATACAATTTGCAATTGCTTTTGAATATTGTCCGCAAAATACTTCCATAGAACACAGCATAAGGACAGTTAATGTACTTTGCATGGCACTGTAGCAGCTAAACCCATACACCGATATCATAGTTGTGCCTCCCCTTGACTAGTGACAATAAACTAGCTTAGGTTCGTGTTTATCTTGGTCTCATCAGACCTCAGGACATGATTCCAGTAATCCATGTCCTTAGTCTGCTTGTCTTCAGCAAACTTTGGGGGCTTTCTTGTGCATTATCTTTAGAAGAGACTTCCTTCTGGGACGACAGCCATGCAGACCAATTTGATGCAGTGTGCGGCGTATGGTCTGAGCACTGACAGACTGACCCCCGACCCCTTCAACCTCTGCAGCAATGCTGGCAGCACTCAAATGTCTATTTCCCAAAGACAACCTCTGGATATGACACTGATCACGTGCACTCAACTTCTTTGGTCGACCATGGTGAGGCCTCTTCTGAGTGGAACCTGTCCTGTTAAACTGCTATATCGTCTTGGCCACCGTGCTGCAGCTCGGTGTCAGGGTCTTGGCAATCTTCTTATAGCCTAGACCATCTTTATGTAGAGCAACAATTCTTTTTTTCAGATCCTCAGAGAGTTCTTTGCCATGAGGTGCCATGTTGAACTTCCAGTGACCAGTATGAGGGAGTTTGAGAGCGATGACACCAAATTTAACACACCTGCTCCCCATTCACACCAGAGATCTTCTAACACTAACAAGTCACATGACACCAGGGAGGGAAAATGGCTAATTGGGCCCAGTTTGGACATTTTCACTGAGGGGGGTGTACTCACTTTTGTTGCCAGCGGTTTAGACATTAATTACTGTGTGTTGAGTTATCTCGCGGGGACAGCAAATTTACACTGTTACACAAGCTGTACACTCACTAAAGTAGTAAAGTATTGTAGCAAAGTGTCATTTCTTCAGTGTTGTCACATGAAAAGATATAATCAAATATTTACAAAAATGTGATGGGTGTACTCACTTTTGTGAGATACTGTAGCTAACGTCCCTGATCTGTGAATTAGGTCTTAAAGCGTCATGAAACACTAAACCACATTTTCTGAGATTTTAACAGAGGTGTTCTTATGACACATCATAAAAGACAATCTTAGCATCCAATGATTCTAATTGTCGCTTTTTTTCACTATTTTCATCTTCCTCGATTAAAATCTGGGTCACAGGCAGTGATGTGGCAATGTGCTGTAGTACTTTGATGACGTGTCGGTGTCTCATAATTATTCATGAGCCTGCGTGTTCTTATCCTATGAGAAGATGCTGTCTCTTAATTATTCAAGACAGCACCTGATGCTTTCCAATAGATGTAGTAGATGAGAGAGGTGTTCAAATGGGTCGCAGGTGTTTGTTTCAGTGTTGTAAGAGCTCGAGTGTGTTTATTCGGGAGCGCTATGAGAATTGGAGAAAGGTGGACTTCGGACTTGGTCATGAAAGCAGTTTGCTTCTACACAATGATGTGGTACTCAGTCCCGAGGACTTTTCTATCCCTTTAAATGAGGTATGTGTCTAATTTTTAACCATGACAGTTTTACTTGCCTTTTGAGCTAATTAAACTGCTTAAAGCTCTGCGGGCCATCGCATGTAAAATTATGCAACGAGAGTCTGCGTTGAAGGGAAGAGCCTTCGCCTTTTATTCGTGAAAAGCTCAGGCTTATTCGCTAACTACCATTCCGACACTCCTCCCAACCTCCAGTTTTATTTTATGTTTTCGTCCATAGTCACACCAGGGCTAATAGTTTAAATAGATAGGGCAGAGGACCTGCACCGCTATATATTGTGTCTCCATTTAGTCCTGGGGATTCAGGAGGAGAGAAGTCCGCTGTCTCATCTGCAAACTTTGTCACTATTAATCTTTTTTTTTTGAGTGTTCTGAAGGCTCGCCCCCCCCCCCCCCCTTCCTCCCCTGCCTTTCCCTGCCACGCCCACTCCCCCTCCCTTTTTTGTACAGCCATCCATGCCCATTTAAGCTGCATTTTTCAAAAACATTGTGAGGTAGACTTGAGCTGAAGAGGGAGGTTTCATGACCGTTTAAAATGACAGCAGTCTAATAAACCTGCTGCTGTCTGTGTCATTAATGTTAATCAAACAACAAAAGACAAAGAGAAAATTACTCACTGTCTCATTGACTGAATAACTTCAGTAAATTTAATAAGAATCACTGTACGTCATATAGTGAAGTCTATTTTATTTTACATATAATTGCTTTATTCAATTTCTGTAGCTACTACAATTTCTGTTTACTTGAATACTACTGATAGACCTACCTGAGAAAACATATCGTTATTGTGAAATAAGACTGTAGTCATATAGCCCAGCCCTAAACATTAGCATTTGGTGATTCCAGGCTTGAATGTCATGTAAAATGTGAAATGTACTTCTTAATGTAGTTAATATCATAAACCTTGCTGATAGAGATTTTTAAATTTATTTTAGGAATTAAAATGAAAAAAGTTTCAAGAACAGAGCTGTGTTCAGAAATGAGTTTGTTGTCATTCATAGTCAGATTAAAAGCAGTAATAAAGCAGGAAGCTTGTTGTTATGTCATGCTGCTAAATGTAACTCTAGTCCATACTCTATCTCTCTCAGCCTATATAACTGTGAGGGAGATGCATCAAATAATTGAAATGTCAACTCGAACTGGAGGACCCGATATAGTGTTACAGTAACAAAACAGGCCTATTTGTATTTCCATACACTTATAATAATAAAAGTTCTACATATACCTTTATATCAGTTTTTTCTTGATAGGAAACTAGTTGAGGTGCTGATGACATGAAATAAAAATATTAAATAGCAATGGCAATATATAATAGTGGTATTTTTTGTTACATTTGTGTTGCCATTGGTTTGTGAAGGTTAAAATATTATTTAACAGCTCAGTGTTGAGTATAGAATTACACTTTCAAATAATTTTTCAATTTAATTACTTTCTGGACTCGGCAATTAAGGCCATGGCTCCTGGTATTAATGTGGATGTTAATTTGACACATACCACCTACCTGAACATTGTTGCAAAAAATTTTCAGGAATGGTTTGAGGAACATGACCAAGAGTTGTTAAAGGTGTTGACTTGGCCTCCAAATTCCCCAGATCTCAATCTGATAGAGTATCTGAGGGATGTGGTGGACAAACAAGTCTGATCCATGGAGGCTCCACCTCGCACCTTCTAGGACTTAAAGGATCTGCTGCTAACATCTGGTGCCAGATACACAGCACACCTTCAGAGAGCTTGTGGAGTCCATGCCTTGATGGGTCAGAGCTGTTTTAGCAACACGAGGGGGACCTACACAATATTAGGCAGATGGTTTTATGGCAGATAAATATTAGGCAGATGCTATGGCTGATCTTTGTATTGCAATATGGCTCAATTGCAAAACTAGAACAGCGTTACTTTCTTTATACAGATACACTACAGATAAGGATAAGGTTATATAAAAAATCATCAGCTTCGAGGTACCAAAACTGTAAAACTCACACATTCTCTCTCTCTCTCTCTCACACACGCACACACATTCTCTCTCTCTCTCTCTCTCACACACACACATACACACATTCTCTCTCTCTCTCTCTCTCTCTCTCTCTCACACACACACACACACACACACACACACACTCTCTCTCTCTCACACACACACACTGTAATGTAACAAAATGCTATGTAAAAATACACAGAGTTATGTACATAAATCCTGAAAAATTAAGTGTCAAAAATATATTTATTCAAGATTAAAATTCACTACATAGATAAAGATCCAAAATCACTTCAGTATTTAGTTCACTGTAGACGTTCAATTCAAATACCTCAATATGTAAGGTTTGTAAAATCAAATATACACATACAACAGCTTCTTTAATATATAGTCTATCCTTATATATTGTAAGCATTTCAAATTTAAACATTAATAAAACAAAAGATAACTTCTTTTGTTAAAACCCAGGATAGCCTGTTTTTGTTGTTGTTGTCTTTTGTGCTGGTAAATTTCTTTCGCCCCATAGATATAAAAACAAACTGAAGCAGAAGATTAAACATGCAGTACAACTGAATAAAAATAATTAAAAAAAGAAGCAGAGGCAAAGCAATGAGGCAGTAACTGTTAAGACCTATCTTGACTTCTTAGCACAGCTTTCCTTCAGATACTTTAGCTCTTCCATGAGCATCTTGTTCTGCTGCTCCAGCATGGAGATATGGTCCTCTAGGCAGTTTACATACTCCCTTTTTCTGCGGCGAGACTCTTTAGCCGCCTGCCTGCAAAAAGCACAAGCCACAAAGGCAAAATACCACATTCACTGGTTCAGTGCAGCAAATCAGCTCTACCTGACATACACACATACAATCTTTACAGTCGTCAAGATATAAAACTACATAAACAATGCATCTGTAGCCTTTTTTCTGCATTTGCGAGCAGTGACTATACAGAGAGTGAAAAGTGCTTTTGCTTAGATGCATTCAGTAATCCGTAAAGAGCAGTCTCTCATGTGTGACCACCAACATTTTTTTTTTATTCAGTCTTGCGACAGTACAAGTCTTTTAATGCCTTGAGTTCTTCGATGAGTGTCTTGTTTTGATTTTCAAGCACGGCAACACGATTCTCGAGACATTTGACATACTCTTTCTTCTTCCGGCGACATTCCCGTGCAGCTTCCCTGGAAGCGATAACAAAGACCCTGAGCATGATCACATCCAACTTGACTTCTAGAGCCACTTCAATCAGGGCAAAAAAAAACAAAACAAAAACTTTTCAGCACTTCTGTCAAGTCATGCTACACATGCAAATGGAAGGAAAAGGTCATAATCTGGATGAATGAATGAATGAATGAATGAATGAATGAATGATAATCCACGAATAAGAATAAAATCCATGGCCTGCCATAAGAACCAACCAGTGCATGATCTTGTGATCAATAAAATGTCAAGATCCTGAGTTCTAACATTTGTGTACAATATTTTAGCAATATATTCCCACCATTCCAATACCATGTTGAATATATGCATGTTCTGGCTTACTGTGCAGAGTGCAATCTTTGAAAACCCAGTAGTTTAAAACTGTTTTCTTAAAGGGGGAGTTCTCCGTTCTTCACATTTTACCCTTTCTAAGCACTTACAGGGCGATTTCTAGGTACCACATGCAGATTTTATATCAATTGAACACTGAATCATGCTCTCAATGGAGCATTTCCACAGCCTACAACTTGCACCACATGTTGCTATTGAGATAACTAGGTACTGTCACCAAAACAATATCGGCTTTGAGCATGATTCATGGACGCAAATTTATTTATTTTTTAAACCAATCAAAAACTGGAGTGGTTTGTTCCGCCTCCAGCACCCTTAAACTATAAACCACAATGAAGAGAATAGATCACGGCAGGAAGACGTTACAAGTAAACAATCATTGGTGGGGAGTAAAAATGAAAAGATCTTAAAACTTCATGTATTGACAAAAGAAATGTCTGGGTGACTAGAAATCAACAAATAAATATTTAGAACTACTCAAATGTAAAATAAGGTGAACTTTAAAAGGTGGGTGAATGCTTCTACTTGTTGTGCCAAAACTGACTCTTTAATACAGCAAATTACATTTCAATTACAATCTAAATGTCCTTTCCTTTCAAATGATGAGTATACTTTAGAACAAAATTTAGACTGTAGCAAACTGGCTGGCTCTTGACTTAAGATGCAATGTTCCCCCAAACCCACCAATCACATAATTTCTTATTTAAATCACTTTTAATCAATTTAGCACAAAATTGAACAATCTTTTTTTGTTTTGTTTAAATCACTAGTTTTACCCCTGGGATAACAACATTAAAACAATTATTTTAAGTAGATATAAAACCATTCTTTATTATAAGATTGCTATTAGACGCATTATATTAAATTTGCTTTCATCAAAAGCCACTCCGTGCTTTTAATGCTCGCATCAAATGTCTAAAAATGCGATCACAGTGGCTTTGATAGTGGCATGGTCATTGGTGCCAGACGGGCTGGTTTGAAGCCAGATGCAGTTATTACAGTTAACTGTCCAGTTGTGTTGAGCCTGTGCCCATTGAAGCCTGTTATAGGCTCACAGGAGTGGAACCTGATGATCTGCTTTTTGTTAGATTATCTGATCAATGTTTGGCATGTTATGCGTTCTTAGATGTTTTCTGCTCACCATGGTTGTAAATAGTGCACATTTGAGTTACCATAGCCTTCCTTTCAACTCAAACCAGTCTGGCCATTATCCTCTAACCTCTCTGATCTCCCGAAATGCTGCTCGCTGGAAGTTTTTCGCATCATTCTGTGCAACCTCTATAGATTGCTGTTTGTGAAAAATCCCAGGAGATGAGCATATTTCTAAAATACTCAAATCAGCCCATCTGGCACCAAAAACCATGTCATAATCAAATTCACTGAGGTCATGTTTTTTCCCCCCATTATGATGTTAGATGTGAAGCTCCTGACATCTCTGCATGATTTTATGCACACACTGCTGCCACATGATTAGCTGATAGGATAAGTGAACAAATTAAAGTGGCCGATGAGTATAAGTGCTGCAGAAATAAGTAGCCACCAACTGAACAGAAACAAGTGCAATCAGGAACCAAATTAACACTAAACATGTCTCTATAATTTATGGGAAAGATCTTATAAACATATGATAATGTAACATTCCCAAGAAACTTGATTAATGTCACAGTACATAAAATCAACTGACATTTTTAACACATAATGAATTCCTTTTCTTTTTGTAATGGAAAAAAAAAAGATCATCGACTGATATCTCACTACTGCAGCAAAGAATTACAAGCATTTAATTCTTGCAGATTTCCGGCAGCACAAACCTGAAATGGAACTAAGATAAGTGTGTAAGTGTTACCAAGCGATAGTCAAAGTAGAAATGTATGTACAGTTTGTAGAAAGCTTGAAAATCTAATGCCACCAAGTTGACAGAAATGGAAACATCATGCATAAGATGATTTGATGAGAGCGGTTATATGCTGAAAAATTATTAAAATGGGCAGCATAGTGTTTGTGCAGTAGGGTACCATTTAATACCATAACACACATAGAGAAATGTAGTGTGTAGTGTGCTAAGTAGAGAACCAGAGTATGTTACCTGTTCTTCATCAGGCGGAGCTCCCTCTTGCGTGAGGCCTCCTCACCAAGTTGCTGAGAGCTGTGCAGAGGGCTGGTTGAGCTCGCCATCGCTACACCCTGTGGCAGGCTGGAGGTGGGAGAACAGATCTGATATGCTGACACGTCTCCAGTACCAGCTACAGTAACCCACACACAAACAAACATAACTTCAATCAAGAGCATGTCCTGTATCTCTTCAAATCATTTTAAAATTTATTTTTATTTGAATATACACCGCAACAATAATATTAAAACTACTGAAAGGTGATGTGAATAACATTGTATATCTTGTTACACCTCAAAAGAGGTGGGATATATTAGACAGCATGTGAAGTGAATGTGTTGGAAGCAGGTAAAATGGGCAAGTGTAAGGATCTGAGCGACTTTGACAAGGGCTGAATTGTGATGGCTAGACGACTGGGTCAGAGCATCTCGAAATTGGCAGGTCTTATGTGGTGTTCCTGGTATGCATTGTTTAGTACCTACCAAAATTGGTAGGTACAATGTCCACACTGCAAAAATTGTTCAGGAATGGTTTGAGGAACATGACTAAGAGTTCAAGGTGTTGACTTGGCCTCCAAATTCCCCAGATCTCAATCCGATCGAGCATATGCTGATGTGCAGTGCAAACAAATCCGATCCATGGAGGCCCCACCTCACAACTTACAGGATTTAAAGGATCTGCTGCTAACATCTGGTTGCCACAGCACACCTTCAGAGGTCTTGTGGAGGCCATGCCTCAATGGGTCAGAGATGTTTTGGTGGCATAAGAGGGACTTACACAATGTTAGGCAGGTGGTTTTAATGGTATGGCTGATCGGTGTATAACCTAATGTGCTCATGATAAAACAAGGAAGTTTATTTGAGCCCTGCCTTTCTTAATGAACAGCAAAACATTCTTTGATATTGCTGTACCAGGACAACTGAACAAGTGAAGGTATAAAATAATATGTAAAGAAATCAAATACAAAACAGAGTACAAACCATAAAAGAGACCAACATATTCAAAGCGGGGGAAAAACATGACTGTTTATGAAATAATTTACAACAGTGATTCACAACCATGGTCCTGCTGTACCCCTGTTCTGCACTTTTATCCTGCTCTACCAAACCTGCGTCGCCTCAGGAAGTGCATGTTAATTAGGTAATTAGTTTGATCAGCCATGTTTGAGCAGGGACAACAACAAAATAAACAAGGCAGGGGTACTCTCTGACCATGGGATTTAAGTGAAGGTTTAAAGTGTTTATTATTATTATCATCATATAATTCAATAAACAACTGAATGTTCCAATGGTCCATGGTCCATTATAAAATGGTCCATTATAAAAGATAATCAACTTTAACAAGCCAATAATACTGGATCAACTGACATATAGTCTTGACATATATAGTTATCAATATATTATTACTATTTAAGTAGGAGATAATAATCCAAAGCAAACACATCATCAGTTCATAAACAATGTCATGCTTAGGAACAGTCTTTGAATCTTTTTAACTTAAGTATTTTGTAAAGATCCACCTGACTACTGAACAGGTTGAATAGACGGCTGAATAGTGGATTTTACCTGTGGATTGTACATACATATGTACTGTATACAGCACGCTCTCGTGTGTTATTCCTTACAGATAATAGGCATGTTAGTTAACTAGCAAGCTAAGCCTGATAAATTCTTAGTTAATCTGCCATTTTTACTGATATGATAGTTAGCTACTAACAATGCAATGCAAAGACAGAGCTATTCAGACCAGAGTTGTCACTTCAAACTGCCTGTAAATGCAGTTTGGAAGGGTGTCTGGTTCAATAATATACACCAGCGGTGCTTAAACTTTTTACGACTGCAATCCACTTTTAAGAATGACAATGTTTTGCGAAGACTCATTTTTGACCATGAGTCTGGCTCTATACTTGTTCTTCAGCTACACCAGCGCTGAAAAACCAGCCTGCCTCACACACATAGGTCGATGCGAATGGGAGAGTTTGTTTTCAATACCATGTCACCAAGTTCTCGGTATTCGGCTTACACGGATATCCAAAAATCCGCCAGGGGCTTCTCTGTGAACCTCTGTTTACAATCGTTTAAAAGAAAAGTTTTCCCGCATCCCCCAGGTTCAGAACCGCTGGTATACACAATGTGACATTTCAGATCAAAACAATCTGGCTTTGTCTGGCTCTGCTCTTTTTTTTTCCAGGATATCACAATGTTATCACAACACCGCTTTGTTTTGTTTCCGTCAGAGGGAGACGTCAGAGTGACGTGTCTCACACAGAGGTCCGGATTGTTTGATCAATACGGATTCCCTATGGTTGAAATTGCATTGGCATATTACATGCTGGGTATTGTAGTTTTCGCTTCACTGGTGGGTGAAAACAGGGAAATGACATAAAATCATAAATTCTGCTAAAACCCAGGCAGTAAGAGATACCATCCCAGGCAACAGAATACTACATACTACATAAAGTATTTCATTTTAGCTTTATTCCAGAATTGTCACCAATTGATAACTTCCAGATTAACCTCCTCTTTCACATGTAGTATTATGTGATAGAAAAGTAGTACACAACCAGCCTTGCCACAGATAGCCTGGGTTCAGATTTCTTGCCAAGCCACAGTGTTCAGCGGAAAAGCACTAAAATGTGATAAACTTCCTGTTTTTAACTACAGCTACTTCCAAGACCCCAAACTGTCTTTTACTACCAGATACCACAGATAAAGCGCCAGTGTTCAGAATGTTAAACAATACATTCAAGTTTTATTTTACCTTTCTTGCTTTTTTCTCACAAAGCTATTTCCCTGAGGCTCTTTCTCTTTTCTTTTCTCTGTGGACATCTCTGTCTTTCAGAGGCAGCAACGGTTTATTACATAACAGATGATTAATTTTGTAATGTCTTGTTCTTGCAAAAGGAACTGCCGGTAATCACAGCATGACTCTGTACTGACGTCAATGTACATCTTATTTGCTGTTCAGCATTTACATTTCCCTGCTGGCGTCCAGTTCCAGGAAGCATGATGACGTCAGTGAGTGGGTTGAGCATTCAAGCGTTGCAGGAAGGGGGAGGGGGATGGTGGTTGAGAGACACAGAGGGAGCGAGAGAGAGAGAGAGAGAGAGAGAGAGAGAGAATGTGTCCTTGTGTGTGTGTGTGTGTGTGTGTGAGTGAGAGAGAGAATGTGTGTGTGTGTGAGAGAGAGAGAGAGAGAGAGAGAGAGAGAATATGTGTGTGTGTGTGTGCGTGAGAGAGAGAGAGAATATGTGTGTGTGTGTGTGCGTGTGTGTGTGCGTGAGAGAGAGAGAGAGAGAGAGAGAGAGAGTAGCAAAAGTAAAAAAAGAATAAAAGGAGGGCTGGAGACAGAACCGTATAGACCAGGAAGCACTTGCTGTTGTTTTACTTATTGTAGAGGTTTAGAACATAGACTTTGTATTTCATTACTAACATATGATAAATGATAAATATATGAGGAATTCCATTACTAACAATTTAATGTCTCAAAACAAGCTGAAAATAGTTCACTTTTTAACTATTCTCTTAACAAAGCTGGACATTTTACAACATTACAAAAGTCACAAGACTTGGTAAGTTACTATTTATTTTCAGAATACTCTAGTTTTATCAACATTTAAAAGGAGCTTTTTCAGCTAAAACCTGAAAGCAGTCTTAAATATTATACTGTTTGCTGTAACACCATGCTATACTGTTATGTATTAGGAACAATATGTATGACCAATAGTACCATTTATAACATAAAAAATCAATAAAAACTTACCTGATTCTGTCTCCTCTCTAATTATAGCCATGTGTTTCTCCGTCTGCATTCAGCATACACTGACTAGCTATGTGTGCAATTACAATTAAAGCTATTGACATCACTATGACATCACCAGCCTCCTGATGTCAGTAGCTCAGTGGCTGTCTGAGCAATCCCCGCCCCCCCCCCATCTCTTCCTCCTTCCTCAAGCCAAAAGCATTTTGTGTTGTTATTCTTAGCTTCAAAGCCGTATTGTAACACACAGTAGCAAAATTTTCAGATGCCAAATTCTAACACTGACTTTGAAGAGGTTAGGGAGAAATTTAAAACAGATAATGGAGGGGTTTTTTTTTTTAATGATTAAAAGGTGAGTGTGTACAATGTGTTTTTTTTTTTTTTTTTACCTTGCCCTCCTGTTAGATTCATGTTGTATGGTATGTTTGACACCCCGCCCCCTCCCTAAATGCTTTCCTTTTAAGATATCCTAATTGATTAATTCACACATTGTGATATCCCTTTGAATACAACTACCCATGTCCATCTATTTTAGGTTAATCGATTAATTAAAAAATATATAACAGCATATTAAATGCTGTCCATGTACGTTTTACATATTGAAAAATAATAATTTGATCCATAACTCTGTGACATTACTTTTAATCAATTGAGGCAGTGAATAAAGCATAACTTTACCTTCAGCTACCATTGTGTTGGCAGGGGCATAATATTGAAGACACTGGACAAAGGCAGGGCATGGCTGTGGGGCATCTGAAGTGGATATGGTGAAACTCTGATAGCCCGGATCGCTGCTGTCAATCTGCCAATCTGCTGCCTCAGACTTGATGTCATCTATAGGCACATTATATAAATTCTAACAGTTAAGAATTCTTTTGATACAAATAATGACTTAAACTCATCTAGCAGCAGCTTAAATAATATTTGTACTGGATTTTTCATAAAAGCCTTACAAATCTGGCCTCTGTTGGTGTTGTAGTAGGTGGGTGCGTGTACACTAGGGGGAGCAGCTTGTTCATTTGTCAACGTTTCTGCAACCATCATGGCCATAGGTGCAATCGAACCAAGCTCATTCAGATTATTCCTTGAACACACAAAACACTTCAGCTTTAAAAAATTTTTAACAGTATAATTTAACTATAAATACAATTTTTTTTTAAAAAAAAGCAAGCGGTTTGTTACCTGTAGGAGCTACTTGGATCAAAGATATCTTCTCCATATTTCCCATTTGTGGAGTTCCCCAGTGCTTGCTAAAGAAACATCCAATGCTTTATGATTTTTGAAATCTAGTGTTTTAGTGGAATCACAATATACACAATACTGTCACCTGCTAATGTGTCTATAAAATTTATAACATATCAATACACAGAAATGTTTATTCCTGAGAACAGGTTGCTAAAGTGAATTCCTAAGTAAAATGTTGGTTTCAGTTGGAAAGTATACACACTGTGACACTAAAATGCTAGTGCAAAACTATAGAAGACCAGATCTGCCAAAATAAAATAAAAAAAGTAAAATAATATATAAATATATAAACAAATAAATTAATGCATAATAGATAGATAGATAGATAGATAGATAGATAGATATACCGATCAGCCATAGCATTAAAACCACCTGCCTAATATTGTGTAGGTCCCCCTTGTGTCACCAAAACAGCTCTGACTCATCAAGGCATGGACTCCACAAGACCTCTGAAGGTGTGCTGTGGTATCTGGCATCAAATGTTATCAGCAGATCTTTTAAGCCCTGTAAGTTGCGAGGTGGAGCCTCCATGGATTGGACTTGTTTGTCCAACACAGTCCTCAGATACTCTATCGGATTGAGATCTGGGGAATTTGCAGGCCAAGTCAACACCTTCAACTCTTAGTCATGCTCCTCAAACCATTCCTGAACAATTTTTGCAGTGTGGCAGGGCGTATTATCCTGTTGACAGAGGCCACTGCCATTAGGAAATACCACTGTCATGAAGGGGTGTACTTGATCTGCAACAATGTTTAGGTAGGCAGTACGTGTCAAAGTAACATGCACATAAATGCCAGGACCCAAAGTTTCCAGAGAAATCATTGCCCAGAGCCTCTTGCTGCTGTCCACTTGATGAGCTTTCGCTCCTCATGCTTCGCTGACCTGTAGTTGGTTGTCCTTCCTTCAATTACATTTGTTAGGTTCTAAGCTCTGTATACGGGAAACACCCCACAAGGTCTGCCATTTTGGAGATGCTCTGACCCAGTCGTCTAGCCATCACAATTTGGTCCTTGTCAAAGTCTCTCAGATCCTTACGCTTGCCCGTTTTCCTACTTACAACACATCAACTTCTAGAACTGATTGTTCACTTGCTGCATAGTATATCCCACCCCTTGACAGATGCTCTTGTAACAAGATAATCGATGTTATTCACATCACCTCTCAGTGGTTTTAATGTGATTGCTGATCAGTGTATATATATATAGTAGTTTTCTATAGTGGACTAATTATGCTAAAATTTATATATATATAAATTTTGGCATAATTAGTCCACTATAGGAAACTGCTATAATCACAGCTACATTATATGCCCAAACATTTGTGGACACCTGGCCATAATGTTTATATGTGCCTTTTGAATATCTCATTCCAGATGTATTCCCTCCTTTTCTGTTAAAATAACCTCCACTCTTCTGTGAAGGATTCCCACTAGATTTTGGAGCATGGCTGTGTAGATTTGTGCTCATTCAACTACAAGAGCAATAGTGAGGTCAGGCACTGATGTCAGTTGAGGAGGCCTGGGGTGCAGTTGGTGTTCCAGTTCATCCCAAAGGTGTTCAGTGGTGTTGAGGTAAGGGCTCAGAATGCCATTTGAGTTCTTCCCCTCCAACCTTGGCAAACCATGTCCATCTTTATGGATCTCACATAGTAGACGATTGTGTGCTTCCAACTTTGTGGTAACCGTTTGGGAAAGAACCACACATGGGCGTAATGGTCAGGTGTCCACATAATTTTGGTCATAGAGTGTAAAGTTTGTGCAACCCCTCTATGAAGACTCCATTAAGAATTTATATTGTGCCATATTACAACCACAATTCCAAAGACATTGGGATGCTGTATAAAATGTAAATTCGAAAAAATAGAATGCAATAATTTGCATATCTTAATCTAATTAGTTGTTTAATGTTCTTCCAGCTGTTTCTTTTTAGTAATACTTACTTTTCCAGCCTTTTTGTTGCCCCTGTCCCAACTTTTCTGAGACGTGTTGCAGCCATCAAATTCAAAATTACCTTATTTTTTTTCTTATTACCTTATTTATAATTTCCTATAATTACCTACCAAAAACATTTGATATGTTTTCTGTGTTCTATTGTGAATAACATATGGGTTTATGAGATTTGCAATTCATTCTGTTTTTATTTACATTTTACGCAGTGTCCCAACTTTTTTTAAAACTGGAGTTGTACACAAGTCAATGTTGATGTTAGTACTGGCAAAATAAGATAATTTGATTGGGTTTTTCATTTAATTTCATTGCTTCTGACTGATTCTAAAATTCTGCTGACATAAAACTATGGTATCTAATATACTCCAATGACTTAAATATGCTTACTGCTTGGTTTAAAATACCTGATGAAGTGCAGAATCTTGAGTCATAGTAGACTGACTTTCCATATTAACTTGTAGAGGAGAACTTTTTATATCCATGAAGGTATTTTGACTCTAAAATCAAGTTAAACAAAGAAAAAAATACATTATTGCATGACCGGTTTGTGTATATGTAAATGTAAATATAATGTAAACTGTGTGTGTGTGTGTGTGTGTGTGTGTGTGTGTGTGTGTGTGTGTGTGTGTGAGAGAGAGAGAGAGAGAGAGAGAGAGAGAGAGAGAGAATCATCTGCACATCTTCTAAGACCCTGAAACAAAGCCTGTTTGAACTGCCTCAAACCGCTTCTTATCAGTACACAGAATTATGTCATGCTCTGCCTTTCATATATATAGTAGTGGTTCAGCACAAGTGCTTCAGAGCGCTCTCATTATTCTATCCTGCTTTATTCTATCCTTTATTAACCATCTTTCTGTAATAAACCTTTTTACCTTCAGAGGACGAGTCTGCGAGTGTTGTCTAACTTCCATGACAATTTGGCACAAATCTTTTCAGCTTTTCTGGACAACAAGAAAACCAGAGGACGCCCGTGGAAAAGTTTCACCCTGAAGTCCGTATTGACACACAGGCGATTTGCCCTTTATTGTGCAGATCGAAAGACCAACCTTACTACTGACTGATAGGAATCAAGAATTTAGAATTAGAATTAGAATTTATAAAGTCCTTTTATGTGGTGCTGTTATTCAACAATTATGTTGATATACTTTTTATTTTGAGTAACAAACATTGTAACAAGAAATCAAAAATATGTGTATTAAAATATATATAAAATACAATAAAAAATATTGTAAATGTGCAACAGTGAAATTCATTAACAAGTTGAAACATGTTTAAGAAATAAAACCGTTTTCCAAATTCAAAACATGAAAGATGGCGACATCTTCAGGACGAGAGTCGAACTACAGATAATATTCACATCCTCTCAAGTAAAGCACTCGCATTAAGAATCGATTCGCCGATTACCCGTATAGATATCGTTTCGTTAAATTGAAGATCGATTAAAATCGGAGAATCGATATTTTTTACCCAGACCTAATAAATACGTCAAAAATAATACTAACATTATTATATGTATATAATACATCAATACTAATAGTAAATAGTCAACAGGTCAGTGATACTGCCAACAGGCGCTAGTTTTAGTAGCTAACTAACCTATGATGGTATTATAATTTGAATTCTATATTAATTAAAATCATTTGCACACACACTTTAAGCATGTTAAAAGTACCTTGAACATTTAAAAATTATTCATGATCAAAAATAACAAAAGGTTTAGGAATCTAGGTTAGGTTAACTTACCCTCCAGAAGAATAGGATATAGATTAGCTGATCTATATGACAGGGGTAATAGTATTACGAAAATAAAAAAATAAAAAAAAAACTCATGAGGAAAAAAACAAGTTAAATGCCCCTTACCATAGGTGTGATACCGTAAATGGTTCCAAAAACGGAAATGATTAGTAAAACTGGTCATGTGAGGTGGTTGTTAAATTGCTCTCACGGCTTCTAGGTGTTTTATTTTCAAATGAATATTAAAAGAGCGCGTGCTCTTCAACGGTCGCATATGTGGAGTAATTTAACGGTTTTGGAACGCTGTAGTTTAATTGCCGCTAATAAAGCAAAGGGCCACTAGAGGGCGTGCGGTACAGTGACAATGTAAAAGATTCCGTCTTGGATAAATATTTGTATTTATTCATTTATTTATTTATTTATTTTTTCCACTATTTATCCAAGGGAATTTTTATTTTTGTTACTATTTTTCATTTTATCAAATAAATAAATAAATAAATAAATAAATAAATACACATGATGCAGACGGTAGGGTGACAAATCCTTAAAATGCCTGTTCAAACATAATGTACAGGAAACTGGCTTTCTTTCTGGATTTAAGAGACACAATGAAAGATGTCATGTATAGGCTACCAGATGTATAGTAGTGTGGAAATTTGCTAATGCCCTGTTAACCCAAAAGTTAACACACACACACTCACAATCTCTACAGAGATCTATGGTAAATACAGCATTTAGTTACCATTTAGTCTCATATAGAAATGTAAACACTTTTTAAGAGATGGTCCAGTTCATAAAATTATTCCAGATTCCCAATAGCACAGGACCTTTCCCTTCGATACTGGTCAGTATTTTTATTTTATTTTTCCATATGAGGCTGTTTCCAACATCAGCACCCTCCATTCTTTGAGAGTTGGAGGCCTGGGTGATTTCCAGTGTTGCAATATTATTCTAGCTGCTGTAACAATTCCAACTATCAGGACTGAGAGTTCTCTCTTGTTCTCACTAGGTATTTCAGTTCTATCCCCCAGTAGACATAGACATGGCGATATTGGCAGCATCAAGCCTAACTAATCACCCAAGAATTTAGAAAAATCATACCAAAAATGGCTAGACCAAACAGCATTACTATGCATGATGTAAAAAGGTACTTTTTTGCCACTTCCAGCACAAATTGCTACTAGTTATTCCTGCTCTAAAGAGCCTACATGGTGTCCATGTTGAAGAAAACATTACAGGCAGATTAATTACTTATTAATAAAAATAAATAAATAATAAAGTATTTACCCTGCTGGAAAAAAAATATATATACACCATTACAGAAATTCTAATGGTTTCTACTGCAAATATCATTACAAACCATCAGCTAACCATTAAAACCATTAGCATTACTGGTCTTTAATGGTATCAACTAGATATAACATGTAACCAATAGAAGGCATCAAATTACCAATAGACACCCACAGGGACTGTTACACTTTCCATTAAAAACAATACAATTCCCATTATAACCATCACAAATTCTATGAGGGTTTTTCCCCCAGCAGAGTAGTGTAGGCTAATTTTTTTAAAATTATTTTTAATGTCCATAGTAATTAGATTTTATTTCGAAGAACTACGCAGGTGTTTAGTATCTACAGAAGCAGCTTTTAATGAAAAGGGAAATTTTGTTTAATTCTTATGCCATTATATCATTTCATTTCCTCTCACAGCATAACACACTTTCAAAATGTTTAATGACAAGAATTTACTGTCTCATATGCGAATGTCAAATTTGACAATTTTTTTTCTTAGGAATTAAGTTGCCTATGCATGATAGACTCACATGCCATTATTACAGTACAGTCTGTATCAGTCAGTCATGTGGCAGGACAATACATAAAATCATACAGATAAAGGCCAAAAGTTTCAGTTAATGTTCACATCCAATATCAGAATGGGGAAGAGTGTGATCTCTGTGACTTTAACAACAGCACAGTTGTTGGTTCCAGATGGGCTGGTTTGAGCATTTAAAAAAATGCTGATCTCCTGGGATTTTCACACATAACAGTCTCTAGAGTTTAGAGAGTGGACAGGCCATGACAGCTGCGGATCACATCACGCACCACTGCCATCAGTCTACAACAGGAATCCAAGGCCCCAGCGGGCACAGGCCCACCAAAACCGGACAGTCTAAGACTGGAAACCCCTCACCTGGTCTGATGGATCTTACACCCTCTGCAATATACAGCCAGTTAGAGCTTGAATCCATGGACCCAACTACAGCAACAGCCAAGGTAGGAGGTGGAGGTGCAATGGTGTGGTGGGAAAATGGATCATGCTGATCAACATTGGCTTAACAAAGTTTTTCTAGTACACATGACCTCAACCACCATGCTTTATGTTGCTGCTGCTGACCTTCTGGTCTGGTGTAGTTTTTTTTTTCCAATTTGGCTCTTTAACTCTTAGCACTCAAGACTAAAGACAATGTTCATTATTGTATTTATTTTTGGTCTTTCTTGAAAGTACAAAACAAAAACACAAACATTACAAAACATTCTTTAACCAAGGCGACATAGGCAATATGAATAAGTAAAAAGACAATGAATTTCAGTCAGTAATGGTGCAACCTTGAGGTAACAAGCAATGTAAGTGTTTTGGGGTTTCTTAACCAAATGTCTCCAATAACTTACTATGTCCTCAGTAGTGTTATCAAATATGCCTGGGTTATAAATTGGCCACATAAATTTGTTTTTACTACATGTCAAAATGTGTTAGATAAGCAATGATTCCACCATCACTCTTTGTCAATTCTTTAGCAAATGCAAACCCTAAAAGCACAGAAATAAGTAGGCATGCTTTCAGCACCAATACACTGGTATATTTGGCAGCTCAGCTAACCAATCTGTTTCCACACAGGCAAAGATGTGCAATAAGTTTCTGTAGCAAGAGCACGAGGAATGATAAACCATCATAACGGAAATGGAAATCTGTGTTTGAGGCACAAAAATAAAAAATACCCAACCCAACATTCACATACAAAGTGGCAGAAGAGTAACATGTGTTACCCAGATACAGACATCTGTTACAATTAATCAAATTAAAACCCATGTTAAAACCAAAGCAATGTAAGAATTGTACAACACTGTCTTTTTTTTTTTTTAATGGAAAACATAATTTATATTTTCTATGTAACAACAATAAAGACACTGCATTAGAGATGTGAAGTTGCTGCGTTGGCCCTAACAGTTTGGATGTTGCTTCTTATAAACTTTTGATGGTTTTGCATCAATCATGGCAGGTAGATTCAGCTAGCATTATTATTTTCAATACGTACATGCACTCACTTCAATATGGATTCCAAATACAAACTAATTCCACTTCCCTTCTCTTTTTTTTTCCAACCACTTCAAGAGTTAAATGCTATAAAAACTGCAAGACAGTCCACAAAACACAAGTCTGCATGAAGAGCTAGTCTTCTGATGTGAAATATGCCAGAGAACATGAGTAATGCTAACAAATGTGATCGGAAACGGAAAGGTTTTCATTCCCGCTCCAAAATTTTCTTTCTTCGTCCAACGGGGTTCAGATTCACATTATGCTTAGAAGGAAGAACGATTGGCTGGGAACACATGTGGCATCAGCCCCAACTGTAGCTGTAAAATACTGGACTGTGCAAATGCATATCTATCATCTTCTAACCTGGGGAGGACACAGGGGACTGTTAGAGAATAAAATGCTGCATATTCTACATTTTTCTGTATAGCAGTAGGAACTGAGATAAGGGTTTGTACTCACAGTGCTATCTGTTCACCACTGAGGGGGCACATAGCTGTAGGTGGGTGTGCCAGGGGGTCGATATGTAGGCACTGTGACGGGGTGGGGAGCTACTGCAGTTGGGGAGTGAGTTGTTAATAAAGTCCCTGTGGAAAGGAGGAGATATTACATACCACCTGACCATGCACACATGCAATAAATAAATACATAAATAAATAAATAAAATCCCATCGCTATCATGAAAAACAAGACAGGACTGCATAAAATGGATGCAGAAATAGACAGAGGCATGATAAAAGCATAAATCATGGTAGGTAGATTCAGTTAGCATTAGTACTTCAGAAATACAGTGCCCTGCACAAATATTGGCAACCTTGGTAAATATGAGCAAAGAAGGCTGTGAAAAATTGTCTTTATTGTTTTGATCTTTTGTTCAAAAAATTTACCAAAATTCTCTGCTCTCATGGATATCAAACAATTGCAAACAACACAGGTTTATCAAAAATATCTGTGTTAAATATAGGTGTGTAACAATTACTGGCATGCCTAGGAGTTCATTTGAGAAAAATATATTTAAAGTATATTCCCAATAATATTTTACATTTTCTTTAGTACACCTGGGACTAGGAACAGGAAATTGTTCAACAACAAAAAAAGACAATTTTTCCACAGCCTTCTTTGCTCATATTCACCAAGGATGCCAATATTAGTGGAGAGCACTGTATAAAGTTTGTGAACAGTCCATAAATAACACAGTAGCTTCCAAATACCCGACAATCAGGGAGAAGCCAGTTGTGTTGATATGTTCATTTAACTGTTGTTACAGGATGTGTAACACTTGTTTAAAATATTTCACATGATCAAGAAACTGCTTTATTATTCACGTATATACATTACACTAGATAACAATCTGGACACATTCTCAACAAACTGGAGAAAAATAAAGCAACAGGTTGTACCATTCTTGGTACAGAAAAACTTTAAAAATAGGAAAGTATACTACGGGTTGTACCGACTATGCCACTATTGAACTAATACTTTCACTAATGGTTTTCTGAGGGAAGCTGTACTGTAGTCTTCTCGGGAAAGTGTAAAAGAAAACAACAACAAAAAAATGGTGAGATAGGAAAAAAAAAATCGGGATAAATAAACTTCAGCATTCTCGAAACACTGAACCCAATTCTACAGTCAACTAGATACTGGGTAATACTACACTGGGAACTGGCCTTCCTTTTGCTTTAATGGAACATAATCACTTTTTTAGGATATGCTTTTAATCCCAATCCTACCTGCTTCTGCAGTTATTTTAGTTTGTACCTGTCTGTGATATTTTCTAATGAACCTCAATTTTCCAAAATTATAACAAATAAAACTACAGACCCTGACCTGGATAAAGCAGTTACTAAACATGATCGAAGAATTGAACAAATGAGTAAATTCCAGTTTACACCAGGTGAGGTAAACCTGTTACATAGAGCGCCGCGAGTATCACACTGCCTCCAGTACACTCCCATGTAAAACAACGTCTTAATCATGCCTTTCTTTCTCGCATAATATTCATATGACCACTTGCATGTAATAAGAGTAAAAGCCACCTGCTCCCACAACTTTTCTGTTGGGTCATGCAGGACCTCACTCCTAATTAACACCTCTACTGAAGTGTTTGATTGTTTAAGTGTCAAGTAATTATGAAATTGTATAATATACAGATTTATTCTTTTTTATTTATTCTTCTTATTATTTTCATCTTTAAAAGTGCAGCCTGAAAAAAAAGCACTAAAGCTCTAAATATACTTTGAATCCAGTGTATGGCTTTTAATTAATGTGCAGTTTGAAGCGCTGTTTAGTAGCATTTAGCACAAAATTCTGAAGACATACAAGTCTGCTAGCAACCTCCCAGCAAAACAATAATGCTGCATTTTAAAAATGACTTGTGGAAAAACTCGATTATACTTTTATTTGATTAATTATTTACCACTGAAAATTCTTTACAAAATCTGAACGTTACAATTTCACAGATTCAGTATAAAATGTTAAGAATTACAAATTGTTTATAATTGGTATAAAAATACTGACAATACTAGTGAAGACATAATACTGATATATCATATTATATTGCCCAGCTCTAATCAACAATATTTTACACTTACCCGCTGACATTGCCATAGTAGTGCCTGCTACCATTCCCATGGCGACTCCATTAGGGCGTGGAGGAGGGATGGGAGGAGCGTATATAGCCGCTGGCATGCCATTGGGCTGAACCACTGTAGTGTGATGAATGACATGAGGCGGCGCAGCATACAGGGGCTGTGTATAGTAAGTGCCTTGCTGCTGTGGAGAGTATACATTTAAAAAAATTGCCATCTACATGCATACACATGAAGGATAACATACAGTGCTGTGAAAAAGTATTTGCCCCACCCAGATTTCTTCTGTTTTTGTGTATGTGTCATATTACTAGTTTTAGAGCAAAATACAGCATAAAACAAAGGTAACCTGAGTAAACACACAATACAGTTTTTATTAAATTTATTGAATAATAAAAAAAGTTCTCCAACACCAATGTGAAAAACTAATTGCCCCCTTAAACTTAAAAATCTGGTTGTGTCACTTTAGCGGCAATAACTGCAACCAAACACTTTCGATAACTGGAGATCAGTCTTTCACTTACTTCTACAACTTACTCTTATAATCCAGTTGTGCTTGAGACTATTAACTTATGGATTATGAGACAACTTACAGACTGAAGACCAGACATTCTCCTTTAGGATTTTCTGGTAGAGAGCAGAATTCATGTTTCCCTCAATTATTGCAAGTTGCCCAGGCCCTGAAGCAGCAGAGCATCCTCAGGCCATTACAATACCACCACCATGCTTGACTGTAAGTGTGATGTTCTTTTTGTGGAATTCTGGGTTTGATTTATGCCAGATGTAACGGAACCCCTGTCTTCCAAACAGTTCCAATTTCAACTCATCAGTCCACAGAACATTCTCCCAAAAGGTTTGAGGATCATAAAGTATGGTTTGGCAAAATTCAGACAAGGCTTAATGTTCTTCTGGGTCAGCAGAGGTTTTCACCTCGTCACTCTTCCATGGATGCCATTTTTGCCCAGTGTCTTTCTGATAGTGGAGTCATGAACAGTGACCTTTACTGATGCAAGAGAGGTCTGTAGTTCCTTTGAAGTTTGCCCTTGGCTCTTTTGTGACTTGCTGTATGAGTCGTTGCTGTGCTCTTGGAGGAATTTTGGAAGGTCGGCCACTTCTGGGAAGAGTCACTACTGTGCAGAGTTTTTTTCCATTTGGAGTCCCAGAGCCTTTGAACTAGCTTTGTAACCCTTCCCAGACTGATGTATTTCAATCACCTTCTTCCTCATCATTTCTGGAATTTCTTTCAATTTTGGCATAGTGTGTTATTGAGTAAAACCTTTACCAACTTCATGCTGGTGAAAAAGTTCTATTTAAGTGTTGATTTGATTGAACAGGGTTTGCAGGGTTTGTCTAGTCCAGCTAAACCCCATTATGATTACCGTTTAAGAGATTTGAGGAATTAGTGACTACATTTTCACACAGGCCCAATTGCTATTGGAGAACTTTTTTGTTTCAATAATTAACATTATCATTTAAATTCTGTTTTAATTTCTGAACCAATTTAGCATGAGATGTACACAAAAACAGAAGTAATCAGAAAATACTTTTTCATAGCACTGTACACATCTGAATTACTTAAACCTTTCACCTGAGCATAGGGATTCTGCTGAGGATAAGAGCTCCTCACAGGATACACAGCAGCAGGGTATGGGTTAGGGGAGGAGGAGTAGGGGGGTACAGCACCTGTTGTTGGGGAGCAGGACATTTTGAATGGTGTCCCTTGGGCATAACCTAGAAGGTGGAGGTGGTAAAAGAAAAGGTTGAATACATAATCTTTTTCAGAAGACCACACAAACATTCATCACTGAAGATTTTCTCTCTCTCTCTAATTTTATATATATATATATATATATATATATATATATATATATATATATATATATGAAATAAAAATTCAGGAAACTGCTGTATGACATCAAGCAAGAAGGAATTTGAGTGAAACTGATCAATCAGATTCACCTGCGTTCACCTGGACGCAGGCTCCTGCCCCCTAGTCCCTTATTTACATGTCATGTGTGCAGCATACCTTAATTTAGCTTATGCAGATGTTTAAATAGTTTAAATAGTACAGGTTACAATAATCCAAGATGCAAATACAGATGGAAACAAGCAAATCAAAGAGGGGAAGAAAAATTCAGCGAAGCATAATTAGTGATGGTGGTGCCTGTAGTAAATAAAGGTGTTCTTTTTGGATGCCTTAGAAGTGACACAAATGTGTGCTCCAAGTAAAGACTTGGAATAAAATATACTCTACTTCTAACAAATCATCACTGGACCAAGATGTTTGTCTTCATAAGAGGTTCTTTTTACCGAAATTACTGGCTTACAGCATAAACAGATGACTATGGAAGTGTGATTTTTTTTCCTTCTAAATATGTTTAAAGCCAAAAATGATTGAGTGGATGAGATTAGATGATATGTCCACCACATAAGACTCTTTCCTACAAGGATACTAAGAAAGTTATGTTCTGTGAGGTGTGGTTTTCCTTACCTGCAGGAAACGCTGGGTTTGCTCCAGAGTACACGCTGGGGGAGTATGCAGGGGCAGCTGTTGCATAGCCAACTGGAAATCCAGCTACAAGACAAAAACAGAACAGAAAGTGGTAATACAACCTACATAGTACAATTTTCAGCCACACTAACTTTACAAACCAATTAGTCCACAAGAGAACACAAATAGTGAACGAGATCTCTTCAGTGTTTACCTGGGTATCCTATTCCTTTAGGGTTGGCATAAGGAACCCCTGTTGGTGCAGGGCTGTAGACAGGGTTCATGGTGTTGATCGTTTCGCTCCTTTGAAAACAATTACAAGGTACTGAATAATAACCAAATAGATTAGATGCATAATGCAGAATAGGAATCAGCAAACCTAACCACTGCACCGTAGAAGGTCGACATTTCTGTATTATAAATTCTTTATTTTAATATTTTGAGATAGTGGATTTTTGATTTCCATGAGCAGTAAGCTGTAATCATCGAGATTTATAAAAAAAAAAAAAATTAAAAAAAAAATTAAAAAAAGCTTGAAATAATTCACTTTGTGTAATGTATATATGAAAGTTCCACTTTTCGAATAAAATTACAGTAAACAATGAACTTTTCCACAATATTCTAATTTTTTGAGATGCATCTGTGTATACCGTTTTCATTCTTGATGGAAAGTGGCATGTTGGACCTCATTAAACAAAATCCCTTGACTTGTGTGTTTTCTTTTAACTCCTAACTTCACTCTAACATGGTTTCAGCTCGATGGTGTTCTCAGAACATTATTTATTGTAAAGGTTTTTGTAAATGTTTGATGGTGACTAAAAAAAAAGCACTCCTGTAAGTCACTTTGAAAAACAGATGCTGTAAATTTAAATGTAAACTCAATCACCATTGAAGGTCACGGTGTTGTTATTACTACTTATTTATTGTACTGCAATACTGAAACTATCCATGAATGCCTCTAATAAGCTGCTGTATCATTGTCTCTGCAAATCTGCAGTTTAATGTCTACACACACACCAATATTTTTACTGCAACTTTTGTGTATGTCAGGACTTTTCTATACTACTGGGATACAGCAAACCAAATTTCACTGTAGATGTACAGTGACAATAAATATATACCACAATTTAATCTTTACATTTATTTTCAGATACATTTACAAAACGCTACTGCGTAGTAAATCTAATTATTCTCTGAGCAACACTGCAGTAAAAACAGAGGGACTGACTCTCTTTTGTACAGTGATGCTGATCTACAGCACTTCAGGACCAGGTCCATCTGACTGTCATAAACACTGGAGCAGACTAGAGTTTTGCTAACACACACACACACACACACACACACACACACACACATACACTCCTGAGGATGTTTCAAAAATGACAACAGAAAAATAACAGTAGTGCCCTTATCAGCAGTGTCTTAAATGGTTTTTGAAGAGCCCCGCGGTGCGTTTCTGGTTAGCCGCGTCTTCCTAAACATAAGAAAGCCGCGGGTCTCGAATGTAAATAATATTTCTCACACACACGGAGAACAAGGCGGAACTGTTGTTTTTCAGCATGTTATAATTGCAGCAGTGAGTGAATAAAGGAGAACATTGCATGCTAGCGACATGAGGAGGTAGTAGCAGTGTAGGCCGCGGACGGCTCGGCTTTGCATCGCGCTGCTTCATCCTCCCGCATCCCCGGATTGTGCCACCAGTTTCTCCCACTCACATCTACACCGCATCCATCTCCCGCTCACACAAATCCCCGCAACAGGCCCCGCACCGAGCGCCCGTCAAAACAGCAGTGACGGATACTTACGACTGCTTGTGTGTTCGTGCAGATTGTAGCTCCTCCCTGCAATATATATAATAGAAATAGCGCTATTTTTTTTATCAGCAGCTAATGTGTTGCGCTCTAACGTTTGCTACGAACACTGCGCAACAAGCCTGGCGGCGACGTGCGTCACTTCCGGATGCATTAGCGGAAACTATGTCGGATGGAAAGACACAGCGGCGCTCAGTGGTGTGTGAGAGAGAGACAGAGAAAGAGCTCAAACAAACACTTTTATATTATTATTATTATTATTATTAATAATAATAATAGTAGTTGTAGCATTAGTATTAGTATTAGTAGTAGTAGTAGTAGTAGATGTAGCATTATTATTATTATTATTATTATTATTATTAAATTGTAGGAGTAGTAGTAGTAGCATTAGTATTAGTAGTATTAACATTATTATTATTATTAGTAGTAGTAGTAGATGTAGCATTATTATTATTATTATTATTATTATTATTATTATTTAATTGTAGGAGTAGTAGTATTAACATCATTATTATTATTAGTAGTAGTAGTATTAACATTATCATTATTATTATTAGTAGTAGTAGCATTATTATTATTATTATTATTATTAGTGGTGCTTGAGAAGCACTACTATTGTTCTCTTGCATACTTATTATTATTATTATTCCACTTTTTTTCGGCGTGTAACTAGTCCCGCACCGTTTGTCGGAGATCGACGGGTGAGGTGTCAAATCGATTTTTTTCTTTTACATTTTTATGTACCGATAAGGAGCAGTTTGAGGCAGTTCAAACAGACTTTGTTTCAGGGTCGAACCCTTAACAAAACAACATGTTTGTGTCTCTGTAAGCAGATAAACATTTTGTACTAATCTAAATGACATGAAGTGACATGACCTTCTTTGACATTATCCTCAGATGAACATGAACAGAACAAGAACAAAACTATTACAAAGTAAAAATTATTAACTTCCCTCACATAGTAGTAGTTGTAGTGGTAGTAGTAGTAGTAGTGTTTTTGCTTTTGAGTTTTTGCTTTACAAGATTCCTTTACAGATTTCTCCAGGCAACAAATATCACTGATGTCTAAAGACAATATAATATTTTAGTTATTATTTTTACCATATATGGCAGAAAGACTGTATAGTACTCAGATAAATCTGCAACTGACATGAGTCCAGCTACAAAATCCGAATAGGCCTACTTAAAGCCTCTGTAGACTCTTTACTGAATTAAGAATGTAATATGGTTTACACGGTATCTTAAAAGTACTAGTTGTTATAACAGAATATCGTTTAAAGAAAACCTCTATTGAATAATTTGGTATTTAGTGCAAAGAGTAAAGATAAACATCTTACAGGTTGTTAGAGACTATTTATATCACATTTGCTGCTAAACCCACTCTAAAGCGAAATTGTGAATTGCAAACGTGAAATTATTATTATTATTATTATTATTATTATTATTATGTATCATGATTTATAACATTAATTTGTTACATCTACAACTCTAACTGTCTTGGATAAATTAAATTAAATTTAAATTCACTGTCACGTTCATTTTTGTCCCAAGGACACTCGGTTCAACGTGTCTTTGAGGAAACTGTCATGTCCGCTGCACTTCTTTCGCCTTTTACTCTACGTGACATGAAGCTGTAAAATCTTTTGCGCTAGAGGGCGCGCAAGGTTCTTTTTGCTAGTTTCCCGGCATGCACCTGTCGCTTTTGCCAGTCGTCTCGCCGCACTCAGAAACATGGCGGTTATCAGCAAATACTTGACAGCAAAGAATTCTTCGATAGCTGGCGGTGTTCTGCTTGTTCTGTATCTACTTAGGCAAAGACGAAGGTCCTCCAGACTGAACAGGTGCGTAACGCGTCAGTAAACCTTCATCATTAATGTACATTACGCCACTTTCCTACACGCCGCTTTCACCGCCACTGAGTGGAGTTAGCTTAGCTGGGTGACACTTGACCTGCAATACACAAGCTGTCAAAATGCTAACGGTCAAACCGTGGTGTGATTATTGGCAATGAATGAACACCACTATTCGTGACGGATTAAAAATGTATTTTGTTTGGTACACAATGTGTGTGTAAGGTGACTTCGGAGATTCATTTAATTATTTATTGTCAATAAAAATGGCTCATGGACACAGTTTCAGCAGGCCGGCACAATGAGTGAAAATACCACTCACAAATCTACAAATAGTTTTTTCCTCCCAAATAATTATACACTGCATGCATGTTTGTCAAAAGTGATTTTGGTAGTTGGCTAACATCTCAGTTTTGTTTTTTTTTAATCCCAAAACAGCAGGAAGGGTTCATCAGAACTGATCTTGAACAATGAAGTAAGTCATCTGTTTTATATATATGTCATGACAAAACTGTCATTCAGTATGTGGAGTTTAAGCGACTGTGTGTTTTTGACTTATAAGCATTAGTATATGCTTAAATAAACATACAAAAATAATGCTGTATCAGAGTTCACATGTTTAACGTGAATATAGTTTCAGGGTTTGTTGCCTTTTCTTACTGATATTGCAAAAACAAACAAACAAAAATAAAACCTGGCACCATTTAAACTCTTATTACTCTATTATTTTTGTATATTATGTATTATTGTTCTATATTATTCTATCGTGTTATTTTATATATATATATATATATATATATATATATATATATATATATATATATATATATAATAAACTTTTTTTTTCCTCCTCAAATTAACAGAAAGATCTTAAAAAAGATCGGGCAGCTGTGGACAGAGTGTTTTTTGGCCGAATCATGCGAATACTCAGAATCATGGTACCGAGACTCTTCTGTAAAGAGGTGAGGGCTTCATAAGAGTACAACAGTTTTGTTTATATTGTCATTAGCAATTAACACACTAAGCAAGTGTAGTGATAATGATGGCAGTTAGCGTTGGCTTGGTAAGGTTAAGCTGTAACTTCATGCTGAACGCACAGACACCAGTTAGTATTCCTGTTTATAACCTCTACTATTAAACATCTGCATCTACATCTAAGCATTGAGATTGGTTTTATTTTTAGATCACTACAGACATACTTGAAAGGTTTATTAACTTGTTTATTACAATTCCTCTCAGAAAAATATGACACAATAGTTTTTCCTTCATGAATAATGTATATAGGAATGCATGTAAAAATAGGACATCTTCCCAACATTGGCTATAATGTATATCAAAGAGTTTGCTAATCCTGTCATCTTTATTTTGTCCAGCCTGAAGTATTTAATGGTAGTATTTTGTTTTTCCTAGTCCTGGTACCTGATCATGATTGCAGTGATGCTGGTGGCTCGGACTTACTGTGATGTTTGGATGATTCAGAATGGCACAATGATTGAAAGGTTGTATACTGATTCTTAATTTGAGTAATTTAGTGAAAAGTAAAACTAGTAAAACTTATGATAATATTTAGATAGCAAATGTAATTATCTAAACGAGTTTTGATTATATAATATATATATATATTTTTTTACATCTTTCACAGTGGTATTATTAGCAGAGATATCACCCTGTTCAAAAGGCACTTTTATTCCTACATTACAGTCATACCAGGGGTAATGTTTGATGTGGCTTTAGCTGTGAAAATATTTCAGACTAAATGTGTGAAATTACGCTTTTGACATAACATATGTCAGCTGGCTGATATCAATCAAGAATATCGATTAAACAAACTAATAAACTACTTAGTGTGTTGGTTTCTCCCGCTGAAATACAGATCTCCTCTGATGTTGTTTTTTTTTTTTTTTTGGTATAGTCACACATACAAGACAAGAAGTCTTTGTAAGGCACTGAATGTTTTTAATCAATTCTTCTCTTTAAAAACATTCTTCTCTTATTTTTGTGCATGTTGTGGTTTACAGTGCAATTATTGGTCGCTCTACAAAAGACTTCAAGAAGTATTTGTTCAACTTTATGAGAGTCATGCCCCTTGTAAGTGTCTCTCTCTCTCTTTAAAAAAAACAAAACTATTTAGCTATAACTCGGTATTCCAGATTTCTCTGTGTTTTAGTGTAAATATTTTAGTTTTCAATTTTGACACAATGTAGAATGTCAGAGGAGACCTGGCCAAATATAGATACATACTTTAACTTCTCTTTAACAGTCTAAATTAAGTATGTTCTTTTCAAATGATAAAGAACTACAGTGTTTGTGTGCACATTTAGATTGCTAGCGTGTACTAACAGATAACTGTAGCTTATCCATCCTCTTGTTGCTAACGTGATGTAGCTGCTTCAGTGTAGAATTTGAATTTTTAGTTTTACATCGTTAAATTTAATCTTTTCTGCATCTTTGCATCTGTATGAGAATGAGTAGTGGACACACAACATGCCTTTCCGCCCTGTAGATCGCCCTGGTGAACAACTTTCTGAAGTTAGGACTGAATGAACTGAAGCTCTGTTTCCGTGAAAGACTTACTAAACATCTATATGATGAGTATCTGAAGTAAGAAGCAGATTGTTTCTTCGTTAGAGTCATGATTTCAATGCCTGATTTGTCCCAGGTGCTTATATTTCTAATCATTTCAGAGGATACACCTACTACAAGATGGGAAACCTGGATAACCGAATTGCCAATGCTGATCAGCTGCTGACTCAGGATGTGGAAAAGTTCTGCAACAGTGTGGTGGAGCTATACTCCAATCTCAGCAAAGTACAAAACATTTTAGACACAGAATTTTAATTCTGATAGCGATGCGCCAGTGTGTCAATTGAACAAAGTTACAACCATATTTTCTCTTTTTTAGCCTCTTCTTGACATTGGACTCTACATCTTTAAGCTGACAACTGCTATTGGGGCTCAGGTAGAATTACGCTCATTTTCTGACTGCATCTGTAAAACTTGAACCATGTGTCTAGCAACGACTGCATTTCATGTCATTCCTGCTATCAGGGTCCTGCTTCTATGATGGCCTACCTGCTGATCTCAGGTCTCTTCCTTACGAGGTTGAGGAGACCCATCGGAAAGATGACGGTCATTGAGCAGAAATACGAGGGCGAGTACCGATACGTCAACTCCCGGCTCATCACCAACAGGTGACCTGCAAGATTTCAGTGCTGTAACCAATAGTATACATTTTATTGTCGCAAGGTTAGTGCTTTTTAAAATCATTTGTACTTTCCTGGTGGTGTTCCTTAGTGAGGAGATTGCTTTTTACAATGGAAATCTCAGAGAGAAACAGACCATTCACAGTACCTTCAAGAAGTTGGTGAGAAAGACTTCGGCTTTTATCGCACATCAAGTTCTTCAGATGTTGGAATAATTTACTGAATTGTAATTTCCTTAATGTACTTTGCCTTCAGGTTGACCACTTGCACAATTTCATATTTTTCCGCTTCTCCATGGGCATGGTAGACAGCATCATTGCTAAGTGTAAGTTAAAATTTGTTGTAAACAGACGCTTGTACTATTACGATCACTCTCACTAAGCACAATGTTAATATTAATTTGAATACGAATGTTTACTCTCTGTTTGTTTTGTGTGCAGACTTGGCCACGGTAGTTGGTTATCTTGTTGTGAGCCGCCCCTTTCTAAACATGGCACATCCGAGGCACCTTCACAGCACGCATGCGGAACTGCTGGAGGTGAGCTACCTCACACACGGTTTAAAATACATTAACGAGCTAAAAAACTGATAATGTAACTTTATGTAGGATCAGCTATTGTTATGCAGCATTTCTATTATTTTAACTTGCACAATGCGAAATGTAGTGAATCAAATCACCAGCAGGTGTATTCGTGTCATTTTTATGAATAAATACCCAGTTTATCATCCATATTTCATAATTTTGTAGGATTACTATCAGAGTGGCCGCATGCTACTGCGCATGTCACAAGCTTTGGGCAGGATCGTGCTTGCAGGTCGAGAAATGACCAGACTCTCAGGGTAAACTTATTTCTTGTGTGTATGTATGTATTTATTTATTTATTTATTTATTTATTTATTTCCCCCGCATGGGTTTTATTTAAACTGCACCATACTTAAGACAAGACTGTCTTCATTTAGGTCTGTTAGTGACTGTCTGCAGGTGTCCTCTGATTTAACATAAATCTTTTTAAAGCAGGAGTGTTGTCTTAGAAATATTAGAAAGGTTTGTATTTTAAAGGATGCAGGGCAAATCCATGGCAGACTACACTGCAGTGGTGATTTAAATATGAGCATTTAATGATGACAGAAATCTAATTTTGTAGTCAGGAGTTTGAAGACTGTTTCTTCATGCTGTTACTGGATGATCTTGGTGTTATGATGTCTTCCCCCTCCCAGGTTCACCACCCGTATCACAGAGCTGATGAAGGTCTTGAAAGAGCTGAACACAGGGAAGTATGAACGCACTATGGTGTCTCAGTCAGAGAAAGGTGAGCTCTAATCAGTGTTGACGCCAAATTAATGAGAAAGCATTTGGTTATATTATTCTTACATAATATCTCATTTCCAGAAGCAGACTCCTTAGAAAAACTTAACCTGGTGCCCGGAAGTGGACGTATCATATTTATGGACAACGTTATCAAGTACTTATAAAACCTTTCTCTGGTTACGTTTTTCACCGTGTTTTTCAGATTACTCGCAAGCTGATTGCCGTGTATTTTATAAGAGATGTTTTATCTGTTATTCTTCGACTAGGTTTGAACATACACCCTTGGCAACACCCAATGGAGATATTTTGATTAAGGACCTCAGTTTTGAGGTACTCTTTGTATTCCTCATTTACAGAAGAGTTTATATTTTGCATAAATGTGACTTGATATCATTGTATTATATTAATTGTCTCATAGTTTATAGGGGGGAAAGCACATCAAGGGATGAATACACTTTTGAAGCGCAAAATTGCTGTTCACTATCCGCTTCTTAAGTCTGATGTCGCATGTGTCATACACCCATTCCGGGTCCAAACGCTCCATCAGATCCCAAAAGCCAACAGCAAAAGTTGACATTTAAAGATGATCTACCATTTTCTGGCTTAAGTATTTCTTTAAAAAAAAAAATACAACAATGTACAGGACTGCTATAACTTTGGATGTAAACGAAGATGAAAGAGGGATAGTGAAGTTAGACAAGTTGATTTATAATGATCTGCAACCCTCTGGCTAGCAACAGATGTATCGTTGGGCTAATATAAACAGCACTGCTGATGTCTTTTAGAAATGGTAGGGTGAGAGTTAAATTGTTATCATTATAGGTGCATGTTGAGGGTCAGTCAGTCAGGTACAGCACCTGCGAGTGCCCAGTTGCAGATACAAGCGCCATCATATCATACAGCAGCTTTATTGATTTGGTTGGTGTGGAAGAAGGCAAAGACACTTAAACAGACCAAATTGCAGCCAAAGAGTATCTGAAATGACACATTTGCAGTTAATGCTAACGTTGTTGCGTGGTTTGAATGATTTGCATAATGTTATGCGGTTTAAAGCCATTGTATTACGTGAAGATGAATTGTATTCGCCAAAAGCTGCATACATTCGTGGTGTGCTGTAGTACTACTGAAAAATGCTGATCCTAAGCTTTATAGTTTTTTGGTCTCCGAGCTATTCAAACAACAAAGGACACAGCATAGACGTGTTGGAAATAGGAGAGCGGTAGCCTACGTAGTTGGACCCGGATGTGGTATTATCAGAAGCTTGTTATGTCACAGCTTAACAAGCGGATAACAGTTCCACAGTACAACAGTCCAACCGCAAAGGTTTTTTTGCACAATAAAAGTGCAGTTGTTCTCTGTGGCCTGTCTGTTAGAATATTTTTGCTGACTTTTATGTATGTACAGTTCACACAGCTTTTAATTGAATACTTACCGTGTTTGTGTTTTTGTGTTTTCAGGTGAAATCTGGCGCGAACGTTCTGGTGTGTGGGCCCAATGGCTGTGGAAAGAGCTCACTCTTTAGAGTGCTCGGAGAAGTAATTACTTGAATTTAAAGAATGTTAAAATTATATCAAGTTATAGTTATAATTTTGTTCCTCATTCTCCTTCTGTGCAATAAACCAAGTCCTTTGTTGTCTTAATTCTAATATGTATGCAGTACCATCAGAGAGCAGTCTCTATGAATCTTTGTTATATGAGAGAATGTTAATGTGTGGGTTTTTGGGGGGGTTTTCCCCCTTCAGCTGTGGCCTCTGTTTGGTGGGAGCTTGACCAAACCTGAGAGAGGGAAGCTCTTCTATGTCCCTCAGGTAAGATTCCTGAAAAAGAATTACAAGCAGCACCAGTAGTGTAGGGAATGTCTTAATAGTAATGTCCTTACTGTTTTTATATTTGGGTCCCTTTATAGAGGCCTTACATGACACTTGGAACACTTAGGGATCAGGTGATCTATCCTGACACCTTTGAAGACCAGAAGAAGAAGGGGATTTCAGATCAGGTGCAAGAGAACATTATAACAATTGTGATAAATTGCTGCTTCGTACATTCTCATCTCAGTCAAAACAATATATTGTATTGCTTTGTTTCATTAATATGATCTCTGTGGGCAAAAGGTGCTGAAAGAATACCTGGACAATGTGCAGCTCGGGCACATTCTTGACCGAGAGGGCACCTGGGATACTGTTCAGGACTGGATGGATGTTCTCAGTGGTGGAGAGAAACAGAGAATGGCAGTAAGCAAACAAGCATCTCCATATAATCAAAACATTGCCTTACATACCACATTTACCTGAGCTGAATGTAGATGTATGATACCCTCAGCCAATAAGACTTTGTTTGCTGCAGATGGCTCGGTTGTTCTATCACAAGCCTCAGTTTGCCATTCTAGACGAGTGCACCAGTGCTGTAAGTGTAGATGTGGAGGACTACATCTACAGCCATTGCAGGAAGGTAACGAGGCCCATCATAGCATTCCTGTCTTGTACTAACTCTTACACTCTGCATCTTTTATGAGACACTGGCCTCTTCTGTGTTTTTTTTCCTGGCAGGTGGGCATCACTCTGTTCACAGTCTCTCATAGAAAGTCTCTCTGGAAACACCATGAGGTGAGAAGAACTTTTCTGTTAGCATCTAAATAGTTTCTTATTTGTTAAGATGTTTGTATTAAGAATTTCCAGTCTGTGTCTTTATAGTCCTGTTTCATAATTTTGAAACCTGAGGTCATTGTGTGGGTCGCATACTGTAGGTGCCCGTCATCATGTTTGAACATGATATGAATGTGTCCACCAGAGGGCAGAAAATGAAAAGTTGAAAGTCTGGCTCATGTTTCACTTCATAAAATCAAGTCACGATATTTCTGAGAATCCCTACTATGTACTTCTGGCTTCTAAATCACTGATACTGTGCTGTGATAGGAGACAGTGTGGGGAGTCAAAGATGAGGCTAGATATCACATATTAAACGAGAATATGTAATTGACCTGGGGTGCATGGTGGCTTAGTGGCTAGCACGTTTGTATTGCACCTCAGGGGTTGGCGGTTCGATTCCTGTCTCTGTCCTGTGTGCACATGAGTTTCTTCATATTTTGGGGTTTCCTCCCCCAGTCCAAAGACATTTCCAAATTGTCTGTAGTGTGTGTGTTTGTGTGTGTGTGAGATTGCGCCCTGCGTTGGGTTGGCACCCCGTCCAGGGTGTCCTCTGACATGTGCCAAGAATCCCCAGGGATAGGCTCCAGTCTCCCTTATGACCCTGCGTAGAATAAGCGGTACGGAACATGCGTGGATGTAATTGATCTTTTACACTTCCGTTTTCATTGCCAGTAATATGAATTGCTGTTATATCAAGTAATATGCATCTGCAGCCCTGCACAACAAAACCTAAAACGACTCAGTATGGGATTGCTGTAGCCATTTGTGTGTTTTTTTTTTTTTTTTTTTTTTTTTTATATTGAGATATAAAATTAGATTTTTATAATTTATAATAATCATATAATAATCTGTAAAGGTATGTAAATATAGTTGTGAGCATGCGTTTCCTGCCTACACTGACAAGCACAGCTGCATCTCGACCCTTCCCTTTCCTATATCTTGCTGCCTGAGCCTAAAGGTATGAGATCAAAGGAGCATTGTTGTTTTTTTTGGCAGGACTTTGTGTTCATTATTAAACCACATGCCAGGAGTGCAGTCAGAGTAAACCAATTATAATGGACAAAAAAGCAGTCTTTGAGCACACCATTTTGGGGCACCCTTTGATTATACAGAAGAGTCATGATGTGACTGAAAACAAATCAAAGACAGAGGATTGCATTCAGAAATGAGGAGATTAAAAACTAGACTTTAAGGATCATTCAGACAGCATTTGCTTTAAGCAATGCACTATTAGGGCTATGGAGGACACACGTCAGGATGTTTGTGCTCATCTGCACACTACTTACTTTTAACCTGTAAAACCTCTCTCTGCACCTCCGTTAACTGTGCAATAATCCATTTATCACTTATCTGTATATAAACAAGGTGTTATTATCTGTATATATTCATATTCATCTGCACATACATTTAGGTGTTCATAGTGTACATATTAGCATTATTAGATTTTACTATTATTCTTTTATTCCTATATATATATATTTATACATACACACACACACACACACGGTATCTCACAAAAGTGAGTGCACCCCTCACATTTTTGTAAATATTTATTATATCTTTTCATATGACAACACTGAAGAAATGACACTTTACTACAATGTAAAGTAGTGAGTGTACAGCTTGTGTAACAGTATAAATTTGCTGTCCCCTCAAAATAACTCAACACACAGCCATTAATGTCTAAACCGTTGGCAACAAAAGTGAGTACACCCCTAAGTGAAAATGTCCAAATTGGGCTCAAAGTGTCTATTTTGTGTGGCCACCATTATTTTCCAGCACTGCCTTAACCCTTTTGGGCATGGAGTTCACCAGAGCTTCACAGGTTGCCACTGGAGTCCTGTTCCACTCCTCCATGACGACATCACGGAGCTGTTGGATGTTAGAGACCTTGTGCTCCTCTGCTTTCTGTTTGAGGATGCCCCACAGATGCTCAATTGGATTTAGGTCTGGAGACATGCTTGGCCAGTCCATTACCTTCACCCTCAGCTTCTTTAGCAAGGCAGTGGTCGTCTTGGAGGTGTGTTTGTGGTCGTTATCATGCTGGAATACTGCATACTGATCATACTCTGCTTCAGTATGTCACAGTACATGTTGGCATTCATGGTTCCCTCAATGAACTGTAGCTCCCCAGTGCCGGCAGCACTCATGCAGCCCCAGACCATGACACTCCCACCACCATGCCTGACTGTAGGCAAGACACACTTGTCTTTGTACTCCTCACCTGGTTGCCGCCACACATGCTTGACACCATCTGAACCAATAAGTTAATCTTGGTCTCAAGAGACCACAGGACATGGTTCCAGTAATCCCTGTCCTTAGTCTGCTTGTCTTCAGCAAACTTTGTGGGCTTTTTTGTGCATCATCTTTAGAAGAGGCTTCGTTCTGGGACGACAGTCATGCAGACCAATTTGATGCGGTGTGCGGCATATGGTCTGAGCACTGACTTGCTGACCCCCCACCCCTTCAACCTCTGCAGCAATGCTGGCAGCATTCATACGTCTATTTCCCAAAGACAACCTCTGGATATGACGCTGATCACGTGCACTCAACTTCTTTGGTCGACCATGGCGAGGCCTGTTCTGAGGGGAACCTGTCCTGTTAAACCGCTGTATGGTCTTTGGCCACTGTGCTGCAGCTCAGTGTCAGGGTCTTGGCAATCTTCTTATAGCCTAGGCCATCTTTATTAGAGCAACAATTCTTTTTTTCAGATCCTCAGAGTTTTCTTTGCCATGAGGTGCCATGTTGAACTTCCAGTGACCAGTATGAGGGAGTGTGAGAGTGATGATACCAAATTTAACACACCTGCTCCCCATTCACACCTGAGACCTTGTAACACTAACAAGTCACATGGCACAGGGGGAAAAGGGAAAATGGCTAATTGGGCCCAATTTGGACATTTTCACTTAGGGGTGTACTCACTTTTGTTGCCAGCGGTTTAGACATTAATGGCTGTGTGTTGAGTTATTTTGAAGGGACAGCAAATTTACACTGTTACACAAGCTGTACACTCACTACTTTACATTGTAGCAAAGTGTCATTTCTTCAGTGTTGTCACATGAAAAGATATAATAAATACAAAATTGTGAGGGGTGTACTCACTTAAGAGAGATACAGTGTTTGTGTGTGTGTATATATATATGTGTTTTATTTTTTTCAATTCTATTCCTGTTTAATGTGTATTTTTTTCTTATCTGTATTTTGTGTAATTGAGGTGATTTGCCCAGTTTGGGATCCATAAAGTTTTTATCTTATCTCTATACAGATGTGCAAAGGTATAAACCAACTTTAACCCGTGTTTGTTTCTGTTTGTTACAGTACTACCTCCACATGGATGGAAGAGGGAACTATGAGTTCAAACTTATCACTGATGAAACGGTCGAGTTTGGCTCTTAGAAGCGTGGACAGCTGCACACATGACTCCAGATGAGATGCATAGTAATACTGCAGCAGAATCTAGGGTTTTGTTTTTAATCACTTGTAACATTTCTGTTTGTTTTGACACTACAGTTCTGTTTTTCATGATTGTATAATTGTATCATTTGTAATTTAAAGTGCGGTCCGATTTACTGGACAGCCACTAATGAGAATAGTGAATGGGCTAATCCTAACGAAATGTGTTCACATCTTATATGTGAACTAAATCATGTTTTAGATTAAATCATATTATAGGAATTAGCCTGTATGGTTCTCTGTATGAAATCAAAGCCAGTGAAGTGATCTCTGGTGTTTGATCAGGATTCTTGTAATGTTAGTATACTAATGAGGCTTTTTTGACACCTGAAAAATATCATTGTTATAAAATGTTCATCTACTAAGTGGCCTTAGTTCTCACTGTAGTGATGTGTCAAGGGTGTGTTGTGTGGTAAGATGGTTTAATGGACCTGTTCTCGGAGCGTGATGCCTTCGATGGTGAGCAGTCGTGGGGTAGATTGCACTGATTCATTGATTTGCAAGCCAAAAACGCCTGCAATACTTACTGTCTGTAATCGCCCAATGGTAGCCTAAATGCACCTTTTTGTTCCAAGCAAAATATAATGTTTCACCCTGCTGTTGTTTAATAACTAAAATGTCTCTGTAGACTTCTTGCATTTTGTACACAAAAGACTGTAGAAATCAAGTAAACCAGAACCACGAAAAGTCCACAGATATGCAATGTACTCATTAGTGCAATTTCATTAAAAAGAATTCTGGATCGGTTATTTTGTGGTTGTGTGCTTGACACCCACCCCCACCCCATATCTGGGTTGTGCACTGGAGGGGAAGCACTACTTGTGATTAACTATGCCTCATCTGCAGACACACTGGAAGTTTATTTCCATGTATTAGATATGAGTGAAGGGTTGTTCAGATCAATTGCTCATTTACTCTTTCACCCTGAATAGAAATGTTTACTGAAAAACTGTTTCTGTTTACTGATTTTAAAAAATAAACACTTTTTTTGTTGTTTTTGGGGGGGTTTTTTGCAATCACGTATGTAAATATCTTTTATCTGAAGCAGTAGAATGTTCTGAAATATTTCTGCTTAGGGTACATATTTGGGGAACATTTTCTTCTGGAACATTATAGTCTTTGTGAACACAGCAGCACCTTATCAAGTCACCACCCCACCCTGTTCTTACTAGGTTAAAGGCTGTAACAGGCAGTCTTATTGGCGCTGCTGCGATGGTGTGACCATTAGCTGCTAATCCGGTTTTGTTAATGATTAGTAAGGAAGCCAGTGAAGAACCTCAACTCAGTCGCTCTGTAAGAAAATAACATATTATATAGTTTTATTACAATGGATTGTCATAAAAATTTTATATCAACACCAGCATAAACAGCTTGATGATTAATAAATCATATTAAGTATTAAGTTTCCCCAGCTGTTATAGCAGTAACATTCAATTGTCTAAACATGCCCTGGTTAGACTGTTGGTAATTTAGACTACAACAAAGTTTAGTTTACTGTCTCAATATGGCTTGATATCACATGAACTGCATGACAGTTTCCCCTTTGATGTCAATACAGGAAGGTATTAAACCACAAACTACTTCCTCATCTAAGTAGAAAAGAAAGTGTTTATAAAAGCATGGCTCTTCGGTTCTGCTACTCTGTTTTTCTTTTGTGTTGAGCGTGATATTCGACACGGATCTCAATCTCAAACACGCCATGACCTACCTGGCTGCATTGTTCCTGGTCGTTCTACAGACAGTCTACGGGCCATGTCAAGCTCAGGAACACAGTACGCAGCTTAGCTCTTTTTAAATACTAGTTTTGTATAGTTTTATCATTTTACATAGTCTGATTTACCTTAATTTCAAATTTGTGATCAATCAGTTTCATTCCTCACTTTGTGTCTGTGTAGCAGGTCTTCTCCATATCTTTTTGCCTGTTGTGTCTCTTAAGGTTCTCTGCGTTTTGTTGGTATTGGAGACTGGGGTGGCATTCCCTTCTCTCCTTTCTACACAGCTCATGAGCAGGGGATAGCTCAGGAATTGGGTAGAGTTGCTGAAAGTGTGGGCTTGGACTTTGTCTTGAGTTTGGGAGATCACTTTTATTACAATGGAGTCAAGGACATTGATGATATACGTTTCAAGGTCTGTTGTCATCATTTATGACTGGATATATAGTGGAAACGTGTACCATTTTGTGACTTTGATTGTGAATGTGGTTTGTTAAATGCAGTTGTAGCTTAGTGATTAAGCTTCTGTGATAATGACTGGAAGGTTGTATGGTCAAATCCTTAGACCATTTGGCAGATGTTGGTGCTTGAGCAAGGCCCCTTTACTCTCAGTTATATCCTTGCATTTATATGTATTCTGTTGGCAAACCCTTTTATCCAAAGTGAATTACAACTGGGCAGATGAGGGTTAAGGGTCTTCCTCAAGGACCAACAGTGACAGCTTGGTGGTGCTAGGATTTTAAATAACAATCTTCCTATCAGTAGTCCAGAGCTCTAGACACTGAGCCACCACTGCCCTATGTTTGGGGTTAATTTCGTCTCATTCCAAAGATGTAATTGTAGATTGATTATGAACAGAAATTGTTTCAGATTTTTCAGAGTTTCTAGAGTCAGGACAGCAGTTAAATGGTGGCTAATAAACACACTCGTGACATGCTGCTAACAAAAGTATGTTAAACCTGCCATCTGGTGGAAGTAGTGTTACATGCAACAATTTAACTATTTCAAAGTCACGATTTAGTTTTTCCACAGTTGTTCAGTACAGTAGCAAGGCAAGCACTTCCAGAGTCTTGGGTTTGAATTTCAGTCTTTCTGCTTTCAGGCTACATTTGAACGTGTGTTCTCTCATCCAGCTCTGATTGCTGTTCCATGGTATTTGGTGGGAGGAAATCATGATCACTTGGGAAACATGTCCGCTCAGATTGCCTATTCAACCAGATCAGAGAGGTGGTGAGTGAGTGCCAACGATTAAACATTCTCAGCTATGGTATTACATCATGTTACACTTTGTCTGCTTTTCTCATGAGATGCCCCACCAAATTTCTACTTTAATGTGACCGTTGTTCAATCCATAGGCATTTCCCTGAGCTCTATTATGAGCTGCAATTTAAGGTTCCTCACACCAACGTCTCCATGACCGTCCTGATGATAGACACGGTGGTTCTGTGTGGGAACACTTATGAAGGAGACCAGCCCAAAAGACCAGAAGACCTCACCCTTGCAGAACAACAATTTGAATGGATCGAGAAGGCACTGCAAAACACCAAGTAAGATTGGCAAATTCTGAAAGAAACCAGACACTCACATTTAACTGAACAAACACAAGTTAAAGCACAGCTCAGGACACATAATCAAGCCAGATTAAGTATCCGAGGGTAAACCGCAGTCTGGTGGGAAATGTGATGACTGAGCTGAAAGTGTTTTTTTTTCTTTTTCTTTAACAAAAAATCGTATGAATCCTTTAGGAGGAATGTGAGGACTTTGAAGCATGTTTTTAGAAGTCCTAATCTGACACACTCCTCTCCATACCCACATCCACACAAGCATACCTGAGGACAAATTGTGACTGAATAGCACAGTGTCCAGACAAGCAACCGTATCTGATTTCCCAAAAATGTTTAGTATTCAACATTACAGTCACTCCCAACAAATCCTTAGTCATGCTTGAATAGTTGTGAATGAATACTTTGGAAAAAAGAATCAGAGACTTGCGTAACTCAAAGCAAATCTTGAAGACTTCAACAGTTTTACCTCAGGTGTACAGTGAGGGAAAAAAAGTATTTGATCCCCTGCTGATTTTGTACGTTTGCCCACTGACAAAGAAATGATCAGTCTATAATTTTAATGGTAGTTGTATTTGAACAGTGAGAGACAGAATAACAACAAAAAAATCCAGAAAAACGCATGTCAAAAATTTTATAAATTAATTTCCATTTTAATGAGGGAAAAAAGTATTTGACCCCCTCTCAATCAGAAAGATTTCTGGCTCCCAGGTGTCTTTTATACAGATAACAAACTGATATTAGGAGCACTTCCTTTAAGAGTGTGCTCCTAATCTCAGCTCGTTACCTGTATAAAGGTACAGGTACACCTGTCCACAGAAGCAATCAATCAATCAGATTCCAAACTCTCCACCATGGCCAAGACCAAAGAGCTCTCCAAGGATGTCAGGGACAAGATTGTAGACCTACACAAGTCTGGAATGGGCTACAAGACCAGTGCCAAGCAGCTTGGTGAGAAGGTGACAACAGTTGGTGCGATTATTCGCAAATGGAAGAAACACAAAAGAACTGTCAATCTCCCTTGGCCTGGGGCTCCATGCAAGATCTCACCTCGTGGAGTTGCATTGATCATGAGAACAGTGAGGAATCAGCCCAGAACTACACGGGAGGATCTTGTCAATGATCTCAAGGCAGCTGGGACCATAGTCACCAAGAAAACAATTGGTAACCCACTACGCCGTGAAGGACTGAAATCCTGCAGCGCGCGCAAGGTCCGCTACTCAAGAATGCACATATACATGCCCGTCTGAAGTTTGCCAATGAACATCTGAATAATTCAGAGGACAACTGGGTGAAAGTGTTGAGGTCAGATGAGACCAAAATGGAGCTCTTTGGCATCAACTCAACTCGCCGTGTTTGGAGGAGGAGGAATGCTGCCTATGACCCCAAGAACACCATCCCCACCGTCAAACATGGAGGTGGAAACATTATGCTTTGGGGGTTTTTTTCTGCTAAGGGGACAGGACAACTTCACCGCATCAAAGGGACGATGGACGGGGCTATGTACCGTCAAATCTTGGGTGAAAACCTCCTTCCCTCAGACAGGGCATTGAAAATGGGTCGTGGATGGGTATTCCAGCATGACAATGACCCAAAACACACGGCCAAGGCAACAAAGGAGTGGCTCAAGAAGAAGCACATTAAGGTCCTGGAGTGACCTAGGCAGTCTCCAGACCTTAATCCCATAGAAAATCTGTGGAGGGAGCTGAAGGTTCGAGTTGCCAAACGTCAGCCTCGAAACCTTAATGATTTGGAGAAGATCTGCAAAGAGGAGTGGGACAAAATCCCTCCTGAGATGTGTGCAGACCCGGTGGCCAACTACAAGAAATGTCTGACCTCTGTGATTGCCAACAAGGGTTTTTAAACCAAGTACTAAGTCATGTTTTGCAGAGGGGTCAAATACTTATTTCCCTCATTACAATGCAAATCAATTTATAACATTTTTGACATATGTTTTTCTGGATTTTTTTGTTGTTATTCTGTCTCTCACTGTTCAAATAAATCTACCATTAAAGTTATAGAATGATCATTTCTTTGTCAGTGGGCAAACGTACAAAATCAGCAGGGGATCAAATACTTTTTTCCCTCACTGTAAGCTTAACCCTGCAATATGTTGGGGGAAAAAGTTACATCCATTATGTTATGGGTCAAAATGACTTCTACAGATTAAATGCACACAAAAACAGCAAAGAACAGCTTACAACAGTAAATCTTTATTATGTCTTGTCTGAGACAAGCCATAAGAAGAAATATTTGCTTATAAGTTCATGACCCTAAATGAGGACAGTCAAAAAATTTAAAAGAGAAAAAGACAGATGTGGAATGGGTCAAATTGACCCATAACATAATAGGAGGGTTAAACATGTTCTGTTACCCTGACCTGCTAGTGCCAGATAATTCAAATACCTGTATGACTCAGAACTTTGGGGGGGGGGCTTCTTTCTGATCTGTTATTCTTAGGTCTGAATATGTTGTGGTGGCTGGCCACTACCCTGTGTGGTCCATCGGTCACCATGGTCCTACTCACTGTCTGGTAGAGAAGCTGAGACCACTGCTGAAGAAGTACAACGTCACTTTATATCTGAGTGGTCATGACCATAATTTACAGGTGAACACCTTTTTAATCACATGTAATTCACATCAAAGTAGAGCATTATTTATAATGTCTTTCTTTCATCTTTCATTAGTTTATTAGAGAAGTGGATGGAAGCTCATTTGTTGTCAGTGGGAGCGGGGATGTCCTGAACAACTCCACTCACCACAGGAAGAGCTTCCCATCATCTTGGCAACTGTTTTCTAGTCCAGTGAATCACACTTTAGGTGGTTTTGTATACTTTGAGGTGACAGAGAGCAAGATGTCAATTAGTTACCTGCAGTTAGATGGGAAGTGTGTGTATCAGACCTCTTTTCTTAAACGCACCATATGACAGACTAAAGGAAGATTAATAATGAAGTTGCTCTGAATGAACTGAGCAAAACTGAGTTTATTTTATTTTAACTAGCCTCATTGCACATGATCTAAAAATATATTGCAAGTGTCTGTTTTCTCAATTGATTTTCTCTCCACATTTCATTTCAAAATTAAGTTTTTCCTGTCACATCATTGTGAGACACCTTCATGTTTTTTGACATTCATCACAGTGATGTCCACAATAAAAGACAATAATGATGAAATTGTTCACTGGTCAGAATCTCAGTGTTTGTATACTGGTATGTATAGCTGAAACAGTAAAAAGAACAACAAACACACAGATCTACATGAACTTAGAGAATTTATTTGAAGTTTTGTAGCTTTTTCCATAGAATTCACATTTCTATAAACCTGTGGCTGTTTCGTGTCCATGGATATTTTCTCCAGGTGTCTAAGTAAACATGTATGTAGTGTAATGTAATGTAGTGCTCTCCATTTTTAAAATTTTATGTTAAGTTTTTCATCTATTAAATCAGCAAATTGCAAAACAATAAATACGGTTTTACTAGAAACTAATATACATATAACTTTTATAAAACTAGAAAAATAAAATATCTATCATAAAAGTAGTACTGTTGTTACAAAAAGGTAGTGTTTATGAAACATAAAAAAACAGTAGATAATCCCAGTGTTGAACGTAATGATGGAAAAAATAGCCAGAACATCTTCAGACATCTGTTAGATAGTAAATCCTATGTGCAATGTGTACCTTGCTTAGTTTCACAGAAACTAAATTAATTACAGTGTTTTACACTGTAATGTTGCAACAAAGATGCTTTGAAAGGGTGAGTCCAGTTTTGTACCATGTGCTCCCATGAGTGTGAGTTTCTGTGTTCAGAGAAGTTATCACACACTCTTTAAAGGTACTCCCTCTTTTCCTCTATTCTTTGCTTCCTGTTGTCGTTTGCAGCAAATAACTATGACAGCAGTCACCGCTGATATTATGACAATGATGGTCAGGATACCTCCAGCAATCACTGTAGTGCTATAATCTAAAAGAAAAGAAATGAAGAGAATTGGTGAAATGTCTATTTAGTAGAAGAAGCCCTTATTTGTCAAATATATATAACAGCAGAGTGAATTTCTTTTCTTCACATATCCCAGCTTGTTAGGAAGTTGGGGTCAGAGCACAGGGTCAGCCATGATACAGCGCCCCTGGAGCAGAGAGGGTTAAGGGCCTTGCTCAAGAGCCCAACAGTGGCAGCTTTCTGATCAGTAACCCAGAGCCTTAACAGTTGAGACACCAATTAAAGGTGGCTGTGGCTCAAGTGGTAGAGTGGGTTGTCCACTAATTGTAGTTTTCTTTTTTTTTCTTTTTTAAAAGTACAGACCATTTACCACCTACCATTACTACTGTACCCTGTATTTAGAGGCTACTGATTATAACATACATATAATTGTTGTATTTTCGTACAAAAAAATTCTTAAATCTTGGATTGGTTTGGCTATCTACCTGACAGACCACCAGCAACCCTATTCAACATACAGTTGCAATCAAAATGATTCAACCCCCATTACAAATCAGGTTTATTGTCAAAATTTTCAGCTGTTTGCAATGAACAAATCAAACAAAAGCAATTGAAATAGTTCAACACAATGAATGCTTCAAGTGGTTTCACCAAATTCAACTGAAAATGCCACTTATAATGACTTCTCCAGTTTCAAAATTATTCAACCCCTTCATGGCAAACATCTTTAGTACTTAGTAGAGCACCCTTTTGCTGGTATGACCTGCTGCAAATGAGATGCATAGCTTCTGGCAGCGTTCCTGACGAATCTTAGCCCATTCCTCGTGAGCAATGGCCAGTTCAGCAATATTCTTGGGTTTGCGTGCTGCAACCGCTTTCTTCCGTGTTCTTTCTTCATTCTTCTTCCTCCAGACATACCGCTGATCCATCGTGCAGAAAAGTTCCAGTGTTGTTTCATCTCTCCACAGAACAGAATCCCAAAACTTCTGTGGCTTATTTATATGATTTTGAGACGACTTTTCTTGTGCTTTTGGGTCAGTAGTGAAGTACCTCTTGGAGTTCTGGCATGGAAACCTTCTGCGTTTAGTACGCGCCTTACTGTACTCACTGAAACCTCAGTGTCTGTTGACACCAAGTCTTGCTGCAAGTCTTTTGCTGTCACTCGAGGGTTTTTCACATCCTGCCTTCTCAGAAGTCTAGTTGCAGCCATTGATAGTTTCCTTTTTCTGCCCCGTCCAGATAGTGTACACTCAACAAATCCCTAGCCGGTTCAGGTATTTCATGTGTTCCAGCTCAAGCACACCTGGTGTAACTAATGAAGGCCTTGATTGATTGCATCAGGTGTGCTTGAGACAACATCTGTTTTGCATATTTGTGCTGTTGTGAGGGATTCTATTCAGGGGGTTAAATAATTTGAAACTGGAGAAGTCATTATAAGTTGCATTTTCAGTTGAATTTGGGGAAACCATTTGAAGCATTCATTGTGTTGAACTATTTCAATTGATTTTGTTTGATTTGTTCATTGCAAACAGCTGAAAGTCTGTACATTTTGACAATAAACCTGATTTGCAATGGGGATTGAATAACTTTGATTGCAATTGTATGCTGTGCTGATTAGATCAATATTGTTGTCGCTTGGGTTGATGCTGGCATTTTAAAGTTACCCCTCCCATTCTGTTATGTTACCCCTGCCGTTCTGTTCACTACTTAGCAATGGGAAGCATAAAAACCAGAATATAAAACCAGACTTTCAACTTTGTAGTAATACAGCTGTAACATTTATTTTAACATACCTGTGATATAAATGATTTTTTAAATAAATTAAATAAAAATATTTATTATTATTATTATTATTATTGATATATATATATATATATATATATATATATATATATATATATATATATATATATATATATATATATATATATATAAATTAAATCCACAAACAGAGCATAAGAGCAGCTTATGCTAGCCTTTAAAAATGTGATGGAAACATTCTGAGAAATATTTCTTTGCTACAGTAGAGTGGTGTAATGAATATGTCTTCAACTCTGTGAAAAGGTTTACATTCCAGGATGCATGTTAACTGCCACCAAATATTTAGAGAGGTACATATTGTACCACTGTTAAGAGCTTACCATTAAAAAAAGATATGCCCCCTGCTGGAGAGCACTGAACCTGACTAGACTCTCCAAGCTGTTTGTTAGTGCTCCGGGAGGGAATGACGACTTGCACAGTGAAGCAGTAACTCTCTCCTCTGTCCAGATCAGTCAGCTCTATCTGACTGCTCGTACTTATCTTCACTTTCTGAGTGGAAAAACACATTGCATTTTTTATGCACTATAATGTATATCTTATTTTAATTTTAATCTACAGACATAGCAGATAACACGTTCTGGCTCATTTTCAAATTACATTGCAATAACTAAACAGATAAAGGTCAAAATAGGTTCATATATGAGATTCCAACACGACTGCAAGTTTGATATAAACCAGGCAAAAATAACCAGGTTCCAGAAGTTTAATACAACTATTTCCCATGTTAAATATGCAGCTTGAAAACAGATATGGGAAAACACAGCAAATCTTTCTTTCCTCTTATCAGTCAAAAACCACACCCAGTGTAAAATAAAAAACCCTCTTATTAATACAGAAAATGCTCCCTCCCCCCAACAATTCAAACATGTTATGCATAGACATATGTATGCAATCATATTGATTTGTTGCACCATTTGAACGTGTATTATAAAGCAATTTACCCTGTGTTAAAATAAGTTAATTATATGAACTACCCTATCACTATGTTATAGTTATAAAGAGGGTTTTACTTTAACTGATGTGTAATGTGTATATTACAGCACTTATGGAGTCATAACTGGTCCAGTTTTAACAATTGTCCATAAGAATCTGCTGACAATTGAACATAATGTGGCATAAATTTAGTATGTAGGTTTGAAATAAACTCATACGTGTGCCAGAGTTGCTTCACTGCTCTTGCACACCACAGTAACATTATCAGATATCAGAAATTTAAACAGTACAATTTTGATACTGATAACTAGGGGAAGCTTTAAAGACACACCATACACTTATACACATAGATTACTGTATTTACAGGTATCTAAGGTATAATAGTCATCCCTTACCTTTCCAGAGCTCTTGGCTTTATTGTAAGTGATCCTGTAGTGCAAATCATTTTTAAAGATATCCTGAATTGTTCGCGTCTGCTTCTGTGCATCAAGGACCGCTGTTGGGATATCTTCTACGTAGAGGGTTGTCTTCCGTTCGTCCTTGCTTACCTCAATCTTAAATTTAGGACTGCCGATGACGGCTAGACAAAAATAGGCCACAAATGAGAATTCAGCAATGGCTCATCCTTTTTCACTAATAAACAACATAAGCTATATTGAATGAAGCACAGATTTTACATAAACTTACTGTCTTGATAGGGGCAGAACTGATCAGATGCTGTACGGGGGAACTCAATGAGCTCAGAGGACATGTTACGCAAAGGTTCTGACAGAACGTCTGCTGTGTACTTGCTTTTCAGATCTGTGAGTTCAGCTGTGAGATCGCATTCAGTTTCACTCATCTGAATGCAATGAGGGGTCCTTTGATTGTCCTCACCAAATCTGGAAGCATTACATTGAGCCAAGTTATAAAGCCATCACACAAAAGCTTTCAAGTAACTGAAGCATGCTGAAACATGCAAAGGGTGTGGATTTTAGCAATACCTATACACGATGCACTAATGCTAAAACACTGATCAAAAGTGTTAACAGTATGTATGTAGCTTAATTTTCACCCTCAGCTTATAGGTTGCTAATTACCCTTTTAATTAAGGTCTCAGTTATTATTTAGTTATTCATTATAAAACATATTATTCAGTAACTAGTATGTATAATGCAGAAACTACAGTAAAACCTATAGGAAGGAAAACTGATTAAAAGACTGGAAAGATATCACTGATTCTTGGAAGTGTATGAGGTGAAATTAACACATAAAGCAATAGTACCATAAAATTATGTTTAAAACATGTATAGAAGGTCCCTCTTAAAAAGACTATTTATATAGCAGTAACAGGTTTGCCTGTCCCCAGTAAGCACAAAGGCTTTACAAAGACGTGAAAATGGCACCTTTGACATTGTATGACGGTATGACTACATTTCTGCCAGAATAAAAGGGTTTCAAAACTTAATCTTCAATAATTCATCTTGGCTAGCCACTTTATCCTGGTCAGGGTTTTGGTGGATCTAGGGCCATCCCAGGAACACTGGGAATAATTTTTGGATGCATCCTGAACGAGAAGCCAGTCCATCACAGGACACCATTCATGCACTTTGTTAGGGGCAATTAAGCACAGCAAGTCCACCTACAGTACTGACATGTTTTTGGCATGTGGGACAAAACCCCGTAAACATGAGGAGAACATGCACAGCAAGCCCACACAGAGTGTAACCTGAGCTCAGGATCAAACCGGGAACCCTGGAGCTGAGAGGCAACAACACAACCAGCTGTACAACCAATGCCTTAATTCATTAATTCATCATCTTAATATTCATCTGTAATACATACAAGCCATCAAAATTTAAAAAACCAAAGAAGTGTCCCAAAAGTCTCCATATATAGGGGAAATCAACACTTTTTAGCAAAATGTTTTCCTAAATTGTTCATGCGTAATTTATATTATGTTTTTTCTTTCTCAAATAGAATTTGAGAAAGATGAACTTTAACAGGAAACATGGCAAGCACATCACAGACGACCATCGAAAATGATTAACAAATCCAAAAAGGCTGGAAGTGTTGTGGACCAAACGAAAAGCGGACGTCCACGCTGGAATACGTAGTCCCCTAGGTATGGATTCTTGTGGGACGCCCTGTATTTAAGGACCAAAACAAAGTGCACCAGGACCAACTTCCAATGAATAAACTACTATCAGTGTTTTAAAATGGGCCAATTTAAATAAAGAGCGACTGATCCAGTAACGAACATCGGTCTTTAATAATTAATAAGGTCCATTTAATAAAATTATTTAGGCCTACCTTCAGTCATATATATGAATGTATTGATAAAAGTGATGTGATCTATAGGCTATGTTAGACATACACACAGTCAGAATATGAAGAATAGTTTTTTGTTTGTTTGTTTGTTTGTTTGTTTGTTTTATAAATAAATCAGTAGGTAGGCAGCTCCTAAAACTTATAGTGTGTGTGTCTTTCTTACTTTGAGAATTCCACAGTGTAGGAATAGTCCGTTGGTTTCGGGCTCCACGTTAATAACGTCTTGAAATTGAAAGAAAGCCAAGTGACGTTCTGAGCCTTAGGGAAAGAGCCTGAAAACAGAAACAAAAACTATTCTAAACAAAACCAGACACGACTGACCGAGTGAAAATGTCAAATCAGACATCTAGGAAATATTCCGTAATGATATGAATTAAAAGAAAGAACGAAACCGCCGTACTGTCCACTTATAAAACCCATCTAACTGGAACTCACCTGAAACTGAAGCGCTCAGAAAGCAGAGCAGCAGCACACTCACAAAGCTCCAGTGTTTCTCCGCTCGCGTGCTCTTCATTGTAGTCCAGCAAGGTTAAGGTTATAATAATGATACTGTAAATCAAGTCAAACTTCTGTAAACAGATGAAACTCCTGTCGTGGGATTTACACTGTCCCGGAGATTATACATGCGGTAAGTAATAAATGCGGTAGTCACAGTCGCTGGATATAAATCCGGGTGTGAAGCTCTCTCATAGGCTGCATTAAAGCACGTACATGTTGACCATATAAGGTCATCCGCTTTCAGCGCTGTCAGACTTTATCAAGGGGTTTTCCATATAATTACACTAAAACCCAATGAACATGATATGCACAACTATATAAAATATATATATATATATATATATATATATATATATATATATATATATATATATATATATATATATTACTCTATATATATATATATATTTCACTTTGTGAAAGTACGGTTAGTAATTAAAATATATATATAGTTTGATATAATATTATATATTTTATAAAATGATGGGTTTTCTAAGTATTCCTTGTTTGTCAGTCGTGGCATAAAAAAAAAAACCCTAAATATCCTCTGATTATTATTTGACAAAGATATGTGATGCAGTAAAGCCTTTAATGTGCACGACACTTAATTATTCTCCGTACTGTAAACTTTTTAAATACATAAAACAGTGAGAAACTGTGTTGCATCTTCATTATTATCATCATCACCACCGTATTCCTGGGTATGACTTCTATCCAATTTGAATACCAGAACAAAAACATTTTGAAGTTTCTTTTCTGAAATAAATAGCTTTTTTAAAAAGTCTATTTTGGTATTAATTCATTATATCATCAAACAAATTGGGTCTTGGATTATTTGTGGTGATTTTTATTTATTTATTTATTTATTTTGAGCTCTGCCTTCACAAAGAATCAGTGATGTGTGAAGTATTAATTTACTGTCTGGTACAATGAAGACCAAACAAACATTTCCCAGCATAGCTCCACAATGTATTTTAACTGAAACGAGAAATGTTTATTCTCATGTGTAGACTACACCAGACTGTAGTGTAAACTAGACTTACAATACCGTGCAAGTCTAGTTTACTTGTCTATCTTACATTAATCACAAGAACTTGAGACAAGTAAGTCCCATAAAGCAGTGCTTATATCTGCATTGTTACATGATTAACTGCCTACACAGTTTTATTATACTTTCAAATAGTCTATAAATGCTGTGGGGAAAAGATAGGTTGGTGTTTGGGAGTCACCACATTGATGTGCATGTCATGTACCATTAATTGCTTGTAGTACAGGTTATGCCAGATTCAGTTCCAGCACTCTGGCCCAATGCTGGATTATAGTTGAAACAACATCTCTCTGAACCACTTATCCTTTTCCATCATATACAGTATTGTCTCATTCCTTCATGTATACATAAAGAATTTAAAAGTTGAACCAGCAGGAAAAAAACAATACAGTTATCCTCTAAAAAGTGCAATCATGCAGATTTATCAATTTAAATTATGTCTATTCTGAGCATGCCATTCCATGTAGTAATTAACTACATTAGGGTTTCATTTTATTTACACAATGCTCATTTTTACTAATTCTTTCCTGTAAAAACTTTCAGAAGAGAATGTGACTGGCAGTGTGCACAGCTCTTTGTGCCAATAAATGCCTTTGCCTATTCAGAAGCTTATGCAAATTAGAGGCTGGATGCTTCTTGCTTGTTGTTTTGCATGCTAAAGTCCTTCTTCTACACAAAAGCCCAGTGAACACACTCGAGTGAAGTGTGCTGAGTGAACAGAAAGCGAAGCTTTTTAGATATCTTACCTATTTCTGTGTATAATTGTAAACAATATTTCTGTTTCTTTCTAATGATTATGTGTAGCAATGTAATAATTCAAAGGATGTCTCTGATCCATTATAACATTAAAGCCTTTGTAGATCTGCACTACTCATGAAGCTACTTCTTAGATGAAACATGTTAGACTGAGCAGACTATTCATGGATCAACAGAGGTATTTCATGTCCTACATTGAATCTGAATTCTCTCTCTCAGACAATACACTTTACATACCACATTACTATGCTTCACTTAAACCTTAGCTGACATTCAAACTGTGTCATATATTTCCAATTAATTCTGATCCTGTCTAAATATAGAGTACAGTGACTCAGACCCCTCCTTAATGTATTAGCCATTCACTGTTCCATTACACATTCCCATGTGGTGTGCTATACATGTTTTAGCAGCCCAGCATGTGAGAATAGTAAGTGCAATGCATAATTTATAAATGCATTGTTATTATTTGTAATATCTTTGCATGTCATATGGTTTGCCAGTCAATTGATATAGCATAATACTTTATAACATAGCACTGGTCAATAAATAAGAGTATGTAGTGTTGGATTAAAACAACAACAACATATATTTATAAAAGTTTTGAAAAAAAATTAACACTAAGCACTTTCACATGAAGAATAAAGAAGAAACATTTTTATGAGTGATCCGCAGTAGTTTCTGTGTTGGTTGCTTACTTTGCATTAGTCACATGTGCTAGGAAGTAATATCTTTTCAGATAAAGATACAATAAAGTTATCCTTTCATTGATAAGCAGAGGTAGAAACTGACATACTAAATGTACACTTACAGTACCTGAGTACATGTTTCACTGTAATGGTAGTTGTTTTTTTGTTGTTGTTTTTGGGGGTTTTTTGTAATTAAATCAATTTTAAATAAAATATTCAAATTCATTGGATTTGATTTGATTACAGGTACAGAATTAACCCCAGAAGACAGTAAGCTTAATAAAAGACAATATGTGCAAATTTGAAATTATTTAGTAATTTGAGAACTTTGAGAATTAATCGAAATAAAACAGTTTCCTGCCAGAAGTCTACACTAAACCAAATGCTTAGCCAGCAGCAGCAGAGTTTGAGACAGAGGAGACAGTTGAGCATACCTGGAACAATTTATCAGGTACCTTCAATCTTAAATGATTTAAAGGAAAAGCCCTGATAATCCATCCATCTATCCATCCATCCATCCATCTTCAACCGCTTACTCCTTTTCAGGGTCGCGGGGGAGCCTGGAGCCTATCCCAGGGAGCATCCAGCAAAAGGCGGGGGGCACCCTGGACAGGGTGCCAGTCCATCAAAGGGCACACGATCACACACACATTCAGCCCTGATAATCATAATCTGCTAATTATGTGAACCAAAACCGATATTGTCATTTCACAGCTCAACATCTAAATATCCAGATAAGCCATTAGCTCGCTGAGTGAGCTAGACTAGCCAGATCTTTTGATGCTTTACAGTGTGAACGCTCTGTATCTGTATATGTGGTGCTACAGCCTATAGGTGATGCTCAGGACAATGTGTAAGGGGCATCTTCACTAGATAGCTAACTATGTAGCTAGGAATATGTATGAATTAATATGAGCTAGCTAGCTAAGGAACCTAGCAATCTGCTATAACCCACACAGCATTGAACCAGCTAACATTATCTTTATTCATATACTGTTGATAATCAAAGTGATGTTCACATCATGATAGCTCACATGGCTAAATAATTGTTTAAAAAATGCTTTTCTCAGATATTTGACATTTTTGGATTAGTGGTGTCAATTGTAGACATGTAAAAAAGTAAACGGTAAAGTAAATACTCAAGTAGTTTTTCACCAGACAACTTATTTATTCTTCCTTGAGTCATGTTCATAATCGTTACTTGTATTTTACACAAGTAAATGATTAATAGAGTACCAGTACTTTAACTCAGGTGAGTGTGTATTGTACACTTTATAGCACTGTTAATAGGCTTGATGGAGTTCATTCTCAAGTAGTTTTTCATCAGACAACTTATTTATTCTTCCTTGAGTCATGTTCATAATCGCTACTTTTATTTTACACAAGTAAATGATTATTAGAGTACCAGTACTTTAACTCAGGTGAGTGTGTATTGTACACTTTATAGCACTGTTAATAGGTTTGATGGAGTTCATTCTCAAGTAGTTTTTCATCAGACAACTTATTTATTCTTCCTTGAGTCATGTTCATAATCGCTACTTTTATTTTACACAAGTAAATGATTATTAGAGTACCAGTACTTTAACTCAGGTCAGTGTGTATTGTACACTTTATAGCACTGTTAATAGGCTTGATGGAGTTCATTCTGGGGAAAAATCACTCTTTACATTTCTAGATTTGTTCCAGTAACTAAATGATGATTTCCCTTGCCCATATTACCTCATACAGTGTTTTATTACAATTATTAGAATGTTAAATTTGCATATCAGCTCGTTCGTAGTATACAGTGCCCTCCACTAATATTGACACCCATGGTAAATATGGACAAAGAAGGCTGTGAAAAATTGTCTTCATTGTTTAACTTTTCGTTATTAAAAAACTCAGAAAAATACTCTGCTCTTATGGATATCAAACAATTGCAAACAAAACACAGGTTTATCCAAAAAAAAATCTTTGTTAAATATAGGTGTGCAACAATTATTGGCACCCCTATGAATTCATATGAGAAAAATATATTTGAAATGTATTTCCATTGATATTTTACATTTTTAAGTACACCTGGTGACTAGGAACAGGAAATTGTTAAACCATGACTTCCTGTTTCACAGGGGTATAAATATGAGGCAACACATTCCATTAGTCACTCATAACAATGGGTAAAACCAATGAATATAGCTGTGATGTGCAGCAAAAGGTTGTTGAGCTTCACAAAATGGGCAGTGGCCATAAGAAAATAGCACACACATTGAAAATGTCAATTTCCACCATCAGGGCAATAATTAAGAAGTTCCAGTCAACTGGAAATATTATGAATCATCCTGGTATTGGACGTGTGTCTATATTGGCTCAACGCACTGTGAAGAGGATGGTTCAAGTGCCCAAAAATCTCCAAGGATCACAGCTGGAGAATTGCAGAAATTAGTTGCGTCTTTTGGTCAGAAAATCTCCAAAACCACAATCCGAAGTCACATACATCACCACAAGCTGTTTGGAAGGGTTTCAAGAAAAAAGTCTCTACTCATCCAAAAACAAACACAAGCATCTTCAGTTTGCCAGACACTACTGGAACCTCAAATGGGATCGGGTTCTATGGTCAGATGAAACCAAAATCAAGCTTATTGGCAATAAACACCAGAGGTGGTTATGACGCACACAGAGAGGTAGCCATATGGAAAAGTACCTCACGCCCATGGTTAAATATGGTGGTAGTTCTTTAATGTTTTGGAGCGGTTTTTCTGTCAGAGGACCTGGACATTTTGTTAGGATACATGGCATCATGGACTCTAACAAATATCAACAGATATTAAATGAAAACCTGACTGCCTCTGCCAGAACGCTTAAAATAGGCCATGGTTGGATCTTCCCGCAGGACAATGATCCAAAACATACATCAAAATCAACACAGAAATGGTTTACTGACCACAAAATCAAGGTCCTGCCATGACCATCCCAGTCCCCTGACTTGAACCCAATAGAAAACCTGTGGGGTGAATTGAAGAGGAGAGTCCACAAGCGTGGACCTCGAAATATGAAGAATCTGGAGAGATTCTGTATGGAGGAATGGTCTCAGATCCCCATGTATTCTCCAACCTCAGCAGGCATTATAGGAGAAGACTCAGAGCTGTTATCTTGGCAAAGGGAGATAGCACAAATTATTGACTAAAAGGATGCCAATAATTGTTGCACACCTATATTTAACAATGATAATTTTTTTTTGATAAACCGGTGTTGTGTTTGCAATTGTTTGATATCCATGAGAGCAGAGCATGTTTGTGAATTTTTTGAACTGTAGATCGAAAGTTTAAACAACAAAGATATTTTTTCACAGCCTTCTTTGCTCATTTTTACCAAGGGTGCCAATATTAGTGGAGGCTACTCTACATAAAAATTACTGAATTGAATTTCTAATGTTGTCTATGTTTTAATTGGCATAATTTCCATTTCCAGGATTAGCATTTATTATTATTATTATTATTATTATTATTATTATTATTATTATTAACAATGGGTCTGAAAAGTGCCCTCACATGTGTTCTGTAGTCTTGATGTTGAAGAAAAACATGCAGAAAAACAAGGGCCCCATTGTTTGCTCCATTGTTGTCTTCTACACAAATTCATTTCAAAACTATTGCCTCACTCTGAAACCTCTGTGAGTGAAATCTCAAAAAAACCTGTCTGAAGACATGACATGATATTATCTGGATGGGTCAGGCGAAACAGACATCCTGTTATACAGAGCTGTCTAAGAATTCTAAGTAAACACCACTGGTGACACATTATCAACACCACCTCTATCTACTGGTCTGCTGTAATTGACTGTACATGTCAAAATCTTTGTTCTTAGTGTTTGGAAATAGGGTTTGTGGTATTTTAATGTGTCATTTCTTGGGAACTATAGAATGGGCACGGCTCTTCCTGTCAGCATTACAGGTGGAAACATGTTTACAGCTTTGAAATTTTGGCTCAGGTTTTGTGATTACCTTTTGAAAGGGAATAGGTGAGTGTAATGCCTAGTAATTTTAAGGTTTGAGTCTTCCTGGTATCCAAATGTTCACACTATACACATGTTTTCCAAACTTTCAAATAAACAGGCCTGGAAGCACTTCAGTGCCACCTGCAAAGTGTAACCATGGCATTCCTTTTCAGTTAACACACTTTCCTTTAGGAGCGCTGACATTACAGGCATTTACTTGGCCAACACAGACAGACACCTCTGAAGCCACAGAGTCGCATAACATGCTGTGGACTTAAAGGTGCTCTTATCGCTGAGTTGGGAACAGATGTCTGATAAGCAGAGTACATTCCTTCCCTTTAGGTAAAAGCATTCCTCAACGCTAACATCTAAGTGCAGTACTGTTTTCAGCCTTGTGCAGTAAGCTAGCCAGTGACTTAGGCTTTATGTATAACAGGAAAAATGTTACTTTTTATAATGATTCTTATTTATGATCAGTCTCTTGTTCTGGAGACCGAACATTCTGTGAATGTTCTGCATTCACCACAATGAAGCCTATCAAATATAAAAAACAAACAAACAAACATAGAGACATTGATCGACCCAAATATACAGAAAGAAAACAGTGTAGATGTATTACATGTTCCCATGCCCATAATATATCCATTATTACAAAGAAGCATTTAAGTTTTTTTCCCCCTCAATCGGTGACAGATTAAAACCACATCACTCAGCCTTATACATTGTTATTTTCAAAAGATTTTCAGCAACTCTGTAGGGAAGAAATGTCCGTACCCAGCTGTGTCTATTCACATGTGGTTCCAATTTGGAATGTGTGGACTCAGGGGACTTTTTCTTATCACACCATTTGCAGCAGTATCCAAGTTCTTGTAAGGTATTGAGGAATGGCTATTTAAGAAAAGAAAAAACTTTCCCATACCCAAGTTATGTCTTTTAAATATATCATAAATAAATGAAGGATTATGTGTTATACAATATAAAATAAAATAGAATGCTATCTAAACACTGAAAGAATGAAACCAAAAGGCCTATTTGGGTGTTATGCTTTGTATGTCCATACCCATATGACACATTCTGAACAATGGCAGATACAGTTGCACTTGTTTACTTTTGATACTTCCTTCCCTCCTCTGGAATATAAAATGAAATTAAGTTTTAAAGCTCAGGAATTTAGTCTTCAGCCTCCTCTCACTAGAATGTTTACCTAAAATGTTTGTCTTAACAAAAAAGTCAACTGCTTGTTCAAGCACTATTTTGTGCGGGAGTATTAGCTAGTCATTTACACCCTAAAGGAGTAAACTGCTCTGGGGTGACAATTCATTTATTGCTCAATGCCCCACCTTCAGCAACTTCTCCCTACACTAAGACTGATACATATAGTATGAGTTACATTAAGTAAAAGAAACAGACACATTTAAATTAAATTAATAGCTCATATGATCATATGTCCAGAAACTTTATTTGACAATATATTATGTGATCAGAGAGCACTGACATGCATAGGAGTTTCTCTTGGTGTAATTGGTGCGTTGAACATCTAGTATGCAACATAAGTGTCACAAAGTAAGATACACACATTGAACAGTGTCACACGTGAACATACAAATACAAAGACAGATCAGAGTTTACAAGATGCATTGAAAATACACATATACATATAAGGTGCATAATTTGAATTGTTATCATGCGAGGTACAGTACATTCCTCTGAGGTAGATTATGTATTTGTATGTTCAGTGCAGGACATCATGACTGTATGAGTTTTTGTGGTCCAGGTACAGTATACTGATATTGATGTGTCTAGTAAATATAGTATTAATAAATAGTAGATGATAAACTGCATGGATTGAGTAAGTATGAGTCCAGAACCCAGAAAAACCTCATAAGTTTTGGTTGCTAATTCTGATATCACACAGCAAGGAGCTTTCTTGGTGCATATAGTAGCACCTGCCTGACAGTAGCTTCTGAAAAAGTTGGTTTCCTGGATGTGTGGGGTCATTAGCAATGGTCTGACTCTCTGGCAGTGAATATTTTATTCATGGGAGTGAGCAGGCATCCTATGATCTTCTTAGCACTATGCATTACTTGTAATAGTTTACTGGACTGAGAAGGAGATGAGGGCAACCACACAGAAGGAAAACTGAACCATTATTGGATAAGATTGAGTTTCATTATGTATCCTCAACTGCCCAGAAATAATATCCTCTGGTGTGCCTTGACAGTGCATGTGATGTTCTACTCCTACTTGAGGCTGTTCTTAAGACCCTAATTTCTTCATATGAGGATTAATAAAGATTATCTTATCTTATCTTAATAGAATCCAGAAATCCAAAAGAATCAGCAATGAGTACCAATTATCATGTAAAGCGCCACATGAAAAGTGACATGATATGACATGAAATATTTGGATAATGACAAAGTAATTGTTATTTAATTTCTACCAGGAGTTGAAAATAAAGAATGAATTAAATAATGAGCAAATTCAGCTTTATTGTGAGGGTATTTACATCCAAATCAGGTCAACGGTGTAGAAATTACAACTCTATCTATATGTAGTCCCCCTCCCCCTCCTTTTTTTAAGGGACCATGTAATTGGACAATTGTCTGCTCGGCTGTTCAGCTATTCCATGATCAAGTGTGTGTTATTCCCTCATTATTTCACTTGCAATAATCAGATAAAAGGTCTAGGTCAAGGTCAAGTGTGCCATTTGCATTTGGACTCTGATATAAAGTCCTTAATTTAATAACAGCTAAAATAACAATAACTTTGTCAATGTCCGAATGTTTATATTTTTTGTTTATGTACAGTTTATAAATGCAATTTTTTGTAGACAAGTACTTAAGAACTGCTGTTGTAATAATAAAACTATTCTTTCAAAACACTTAGTGTTGTTTATCGACAGAGTATAAAACTTTAGAAAAGTAACAATTTATAATCCCGCTATCTGGTGTAATTCAAAAAGAAATAGGTTCCTTTTTCAGTCTGGTTCCTCTTAACATTACTTAATCATGTCGTGACAGGGAGTTTTTCTTCACCACTGTTACCTCTGGCTTGCTCATTAAGGACATACGCCTACATCCGGATTCCTGTAAAGCTGTTGTGACAATGTGTATTGTTACAAGTGAGTTATGAATAAACTGTGTACAGCATGCAAGATGCATCTATACAAAACAAAAAAAGGAAGTGTGTGTGTGTAGGAATGGTTTATAAATGTTATACTGTGTTACATTACATACTGTAAGGAAATCATAATAGAAGTCATAATCCTAAAAGTGGACCTATGCATACTATGTTGTATTATAGTAGTAATAGTTATAGTTATAGTTTATAAACTGAACATGAATTGGCAAGGGATACATCCCTTCTGACTACACTTTTCAACTTGTAAAGGCATGCAGTCCAGAGATACTCTTACCCTGGTTGACTTTTGTTATGGAGGCTTGAAGTGAATTAGACTGCTTTGATTGCAAGAGCCATATCTGATATAACTGTCTAAAGAGTACAGACATGATCCTTGTACTATACAAAACAAAACTCAAAACAATATGTAACACCTGAGCATGCTTTTACAGGCAACATTCGTACTCAGGGATTCAAGCCAACGCGGATGTTCTTATCATAACTGTGTCTAACTTTGTGTGTGTTAAAGTATCTACACTGCAGGAGTAATGGATAGATCAAGTCAGGACAAACACACTCATAGTTTTAACCTGCCTTCTGGCTCTTGTTGCTCAGATGTTATACAACCCGCATAGAGTTCTTGTCCTTAGATTGCTGCTGTTATGTCTGTAATCAGTCTGCCTTGTAAAGAACACCTCTATAAATCTCATTCACCTTTTGCTCTTATATGGACGTGACATTGACACATAAAGTACATGAACTGAAGTGAGAGAAAAGACACTTTATGAGTGAATCAAGCCAACTGCTTATCACTCATTTAACCCCCTAATCTCCTAGAGCCTATGAGCAGGTCCAGACACATATTACATTCTTTCCTATTAGTAGTTACTATCACTGTAGTTACTAAATAAAATACTACAAGATGGAAAACAATATTAATCATCATCATAATTTGGGATTTTAAGGGATTAATGGACAAAAGAAAGCCACATTTTCCTCTAATACTAACAACATATTTCTAAGATGTATTATGTGTTTATATGGTTACGTGCTTGATTTAAACTCTGTGATTGGGTCTCATGATTGTTTTGTTAATCCGTTTTAGAGATTTATAATTGCTACCTCAGGTCAGGAAGAACTCACTCAAGTTTTAATCTGCCTTCTGACTGTTTTTGTTTTCTGTAGAAATTGAGGCACTTCTTAATTCACTTTGTTTTTATATGGACATTGCATTTGCTAAGCAATAGTATACAGAAAACTTTTATAATATTGATTTGTTTATGCTCTCTCTCTCTCTCTCTCTCTCTCTCTCTCTCTCTCTCTCTCTCTCTCTCTCTGTGATTAGATTCAGTGCTTTTTATTAGACCTTTTTGGAATTAGTAGACAAAATGACTTAGCCTGTAGTTTGTATTATGTCTTTGAAAGTGGAAATTGTTTTAGGAAATCTGTACATATGACGCATGTCTAGATCGTGATATCTGATGCTGAAATTACTGCCACTGCTGTTTCAACCGTAAACTGGTTGGCAGAAGCTCTGACGCGACTGTGTCGTTTTTTTAAAAGGTTGCTTTAATGTTTTCATTCACTTGCCTGGTGTTCCTCAAATACAGAATGCTCATCTATTTTTAAATAATCTTTAGGTTCTACTTCCTTTTGGCCAGGACCACCAGGGTGGTTTGCTTCTGAATCATTGAAGTTTTCCTGTTTGCTTGATCACTTGCCAATAGCACAGTCTTCACATTTTGACCTACCGTAACCCCATGTCTACAGCCTATAAAAGGGCCACACTTGCCCTCTATTCCAATCTTCTCGGAGCAATTCAGAGATGCTGAGTGTAGCGCTCTAATCCTTTCATTTTTGCTTATTGTGTTATGTTTAAATCTGCAATATTAGGTTGACTATGTTGATGAATAAGACAGTGGTGTACTGTTTCAGTTGGCATGTTGATGTGAGGGTGCTGCAGATGCAGAATAACTAATCCTAAAACAGTCCATAAATTTATGGGTTGTGTGAATTGTTGAAACTTTGTCAGTTTTCCCAATCTCTTGTATATTTTTATCCTCAGTAGGGTCCAGTATCAATACCTTGAGTGATTCTGTTCACCCATATGAAATAGTATTAATATTTACGTGATCCTAAGTCTCCGTAAAAATATACTATTTGCACTGTTTATTAGTGATGTCTGTTGTTGTCTGGTGAGGTGTACCATCAGGACATGTTATAAACCTTTGTGACAACTTTGATACACAGCCTCCGCTAGTTCAGAAGGAAAGTGCCCTGGCAGTGCAGAATGAAGGGAGTAGAATTGAGGTCATGTCTGTAACTAGGGTTCTATGACTGAGTGGAGGACCAGCAGGTCACCTGGCACTCTTGGGTTGACGTGAATGGCCAGAGTTTAAGCTTGACCATTGAATGATTGTGGTTAGATGTTGAATGCCCAAATAATCATGTGCTTACATGACAAAGTATGTATCTATAGCATATATCTGAAAATTCAATAAGAGGTTGTGTATTTCTTTGCGCAACCATGTTTGCAGGAAACTGTTGTGTCTGTATAATGAGAACCTATTCATGGTATCAGTTGTAGTTCCCTCTCATAAAGCCACAATACTATGAGTGTGTCTAGTTCTGTTGAAATTATGGAAATTCACCATCACAAAGTTAATGTTTAGCAAGAATAATGATGTAGAGATTTTTACATGACATATTTTTACCTTAATAGTTTTCACTACTGTTAAAGAAAAACTGGAAACAATTTGTAAAAAAAAAAAAAAAAGGTGCAGAAAAAAAAAATAAATTCCAGGATTAGTATGAAAAACAAGAACGAGAAAACAACCCCCATATAAAGTTTGTCTATTTTTTTTTAAGAGCAGGCGCTGAGGAGGAGAGTGCCCTTTGATCTGATCTCCATCATCTGGGAAAACAAATGCTAAGCTAACTCCAGCTTAGTGGTTGGAATTAAATGGCCTCCTGGGATGATCATTACAAGTCCTATGGAAAACCATTCATACCATTCCACTCTGGATGAATAACAGCCTTTCAAGAATTTAAGAAAGGATATTAATAATATTAAATGATAATGCTAAACAACAGTATCAGTACTGCTTGATTCTCAGAAACCCAACACAACACTTGTTAACTGAGGTATTGATCATATGAGCAGCGTGTGACTGGATACTCGATGCAGATGGTGAGAGGGTGGTTGATTCATTGTTGTGGAATGTCAAATAAGCCTGTATGCATTATAAAGTTATGTTAGCCCTTCAAAAGAAGCACTTAGAGAACCTCAATCTCCAGAGAGTTGTTTGTTTTTCTAATTCAGCCTCTGGTTCAACCGATAAATATCTTTAGCAGACATGTATTTAAGATCATTATTAGTTAAATTACTTTTCCCAGAGACTTTAAATGGACTCTGTATTACACTTCCTTTCCTCTAAATGTTTCTGAATGTGATTTCAGCTGGTGGAGGAGACCATTTTTTTTACTTCACGCTTGAAAAATTAAAGACAAAGTGTTTGTTGTCAAATGACTACTAATGATCTAACATTCCACAGATGCCATGCCATTTATCCTACAAAATGATAAATTCCCAGAGTTTAGCCTTTTTATTTTCTCACACCACATGAAACAGCAGCTTTAAAACCACTTGAGCTTGTTTCTGCAGAACAAGTATATAGACATGCAGAATATTTATCCTTTAGCAATCCCAGGATCAGGAAGTTGACTTAGGAGAAACTCATGAACTCATTAAATGAGTCTCTTTTGTCACATAGTGACAATATCACAGCTGGCAATGCACAAAACTGTGGATAATACAGAGTGGCCTTTATCAGCTGGTATGATGAGAGGCTGGCATGACCAGAGCATTCCATGGGCTGAGCTGATGAAAGGAAAGTTTGCTGGAGAGACACAGAGCCAAACGCTGTAAACCTTACTTATCAAAGCTTTACTTAACCAAAGATGTTTTGAGCATGCAGTCAGCATATTTGTTTAAAAGAACTATGTATAAAACACTCATTATGTATAAAAGTTTAATGTTTGCTTCTTTTTTTAAGGAATTCCACGAAAGCAGAAGTCATCCTGTCTGAGTGAAAGCATTTTGATATTTGATGTCTTTATTAATGTTGTATATATGTAGTTAAACAAGAGACTGAAATTATTTTCATGAGAAGGTCTGGCCCAGGAGTCAATCTCATTTCGCATTATCTTCTACACATCACCAAAACAAGTCAAATTGGTTAAGTTTTTAAAATACACAATATAATTTCCGGGTGCACAGTGGCTTAGTGGTTAGCACGTTCGCGGGTTCACCTCACACCTGCAGGTTTGGGGGTTCGATACCCACTGTGTGTGCGGAGTTTGCATCTTCTCCCCGTGCTGTGGGAGTTTCCTCCCGGTACTCTGGTTTCCTCCCCCAGTCCAAAGACATGCATGGTAGGCTGATTGGCATGTTTAAAGTGTCCTTAGTGTATGAATGGGTGTGTGAATGCATGTGTGAGTGTGCCCTGCGATGGACTGGCACCCTGTCCAGGGTGTACCCTGCCTTGTACACAATGCTCGCTGGGATAGGCTCCAGGTTCCCCTGTGACCCTGAAGGAAGGATAAGTGGTACAGAAGATGGATGGATGGACAATATAATTTCCTCTGGAATAATTTCTCATCTGTCCTAATATTTTTCTCATCCAAACTTGTTGAATTTCACTGCCCAGTTGATCAAGGAATTAAGATGGCATATACCAACATATAATAAGTAACATGATGTGATGCATCAGTGTCCTTGTTAGCTCACAGATTTCTAATCATAGCAACGTGTGTCATCAGCTAGAAGAATTGCATTTGACGTACCTCTGCCCACAATCTCTTCCAGCTCTCACACACTACTGAGCTCATAGACATGGTAAGTGTCTGTGTCATGAGTCTCTCATATTACAGACATTCCTAAGTATGACCATGAGACATGAGATTTTTGCTGGAGTAACAGGTAATTCATTAACGGGTAATTCATTCCTTATTGGTCATAATTAACTATAATAAAAGTGTGACTACTTTGTTAGAAACCTGAGTATTACACATACAAAGGGTGAGTGTACACAAACTGTACCTTGTTCCAGAAGGATACTGTACACCTGCCAAAATGCCTAATATGCATTTTATGATCATGTTTTATGTAAGTGTGTGTGTGTAAGGTGGCCATGTTTCTGTTTCAGATTAACTAAAGTCCCAGAATGTCAGGTGAACACTGACAGCATATATTTGCCAAGTGTCAGTGACAATAAAGGCTTTGTGTCCACAGAGCAGAAATAACAAGGATACACAAGTCTCTCTTCACACAGGATATTGTCACAAAACTGGCTCTGCCACATAGCTGTACTTTGAACTTCCAGCAAATGTTTCAACTTTGTAATAAATAACAATAGTATGAATTTGATTAATTGTTTGTGTAAATTTTGACCAAAATATCTGCTTGCACAATGAACATTTGATGAATAAGGTGAAACACAGTAAATGATGAAGAATGTGTGACTTATTTAATTTAAAGATCCTCTTACATGCAAAAAGAAGCACTGTCAAATCATTAAATAAAGACCTGATGATGAAAAGCAGCTGACATGAGCTTGATACGCAGACATGTGGAAGCCTGTATAATGTCTAAAGAAAATGTATGGAATTTAGGCAAAGACTAGCTGGGAATTTCAACACGACATAAAGTTCACATGATTATGAAAATTCCAGCACGATTAGATGCCCAGAATAATGACAAACATCATTAAACGGGATGCATTTATCTGTCTCTGGTTGCCATTCCTCCGTAATGCAGGAAACTAATGCTTAACAATGTAAATATATCCACTAAAACACTTGCAGACACAGTGAGACAAAGCTCTGATGTTTTCCAGAGCTTGTGAATGCAGTTTCCTTCTGAACTAGTGGAGGATGTGTATCAAAATCTTGAATCTTTATATATATATATATATATATATATATATATATATATATATATATATATATATATATAAAGTTCAGTGTATTAATATTAAGGTTAGGTTTATCAGGGTTTTTTTTAATGACTTTATTCATATGGTATGAATTTAAATCCAAACACAGGACCCTCACTTGTTTGAATTTGTTAGGATCAGATCAGGTTAAAGATCTTTTTAAATTGGATTTGAACCGCTTTCATATGTGCATATTTAATATGTGGCCATGTAACTGTAATAAAAATAGTCAGATCAGAATTCATGTGTTTGTTTGTTTGTTTGTTTGTTTGTTTGTTTGTTTGTTTGTTTGTTTGTTTGTGCCATGTACATGGAAATCATCTTTATAATGAAAATTCAGATTGTCATTACTGTGATGATGGTTTTACAAATACGACATTTTCATTTGAGTAGCTTTAGATTGATTTTTAAAATGTGAAAAGGTCATAGATATTGGAGGTGTAAAGATATTCCTTACTAAAAAGCACCCAACAGTTTGCATTCAAATTACATGCTTTATTGCTTAGGTTTGATTTGTTTGTTTGCTTATTTTGTTTAGATCTAATATTTCTGCCTATGATAAATCATTCTGGCTCACATTAGTGTTTGTATGGATCCTTATATTAAAAATGTGAACCATCAAAAGCAGAAAGATTGGATCTAAACAAAACAAACAAAAATCACACCTAAGCAATAAGATATGTAATTTGAATGCAAACTGTTTGTGAGGTTACATTTATGTAATGAATAGCTCTACAAAGAATACAAATATATATGGAATGAGAATTTGGCCTTCTTGCACTCAAGATGACTTTTTTTTTCCTCTCTGACCTTTGTTCTTTCTCCTCGCAAAGCAGTCTGCCTCCTTCTGGTAATCCTATGAATAGTCTTCCGTCTGGAATAAATGAGAAGTCTCATGCCCCGCACATGACCCTGCAAAGTCTGTGGGACAACAATGCCATGAATCTGTCTCTAATGCCCTTAAAAATCTTGAATAAAATGAATAAAATAGGCCAAATGACATACTCACTGATGCTCTCCAACTTAATGGCAGCTTCAATCAGAAAACAGAAATAATACTCTGATTTCTTTTCCACATTCAAACACGTAACTTTGTGTGCACTTTGGAACTAGGCCTATGAGAGGTGAGGCATATGATAACATGGCCAGAGTTCCATTGGTCCCCTTAGAGGGAAGAGTCACTGTTAATCAGGATAAATCATTCTGCTTTATCCTATGATGAAACATTTCTATCTTAGTCCAAAGGCCACAAGGGCTCACTGACTGGTTTAATGAGGATGAAAGTAATGCGAATCATACACTATGGCATTTAGATCTCAACCAAGTTGAACATCTGCAGTAGATTTTGGAGTGAAGTGTGAGATAGCGCTCTCCAACACCATCATCAAAACACAAATTGAGGAGACACCCTTTGGAAGAATGATATTCATGCCTACATTACAATTTCATAAACTATCTATGCCAAGCACACTGAAGCTGATTTGGCGGCTTGTGTGGGCAACTTTATGTAAGTTTTTCTTTGATTTGTCACTCTTCTGTATGCAGTTATGTTATAATACACATGGCCATTAAAAACAAATAAAAGACTTACATATGTCAGAATATTTGTAAACCAGATGGATTTAAATAGAACTGCCAAATTGCAATGTGGAAGTAGGTATCATGTTAATGGTAGTGAGAATCATATACAGGTGTGCTGATTGGAAAATGAGTAATGTCTGTAAACCATAAAAAGCAGACAGAGCAATAAATGTTTCAGCAACAGTTGGATGTGATGCCATTAGCAAACTCATGTGGAGACAAACTACATGAAACAAATGATGGCCTTAAAAACTTTAATAAACAGGATGTCTGAAGCAAACACAAAAAACATCTCATGATGCATCAATAAGGTACATAAACAGATTTAAACATTGGACCAGCACATGTAGAACACTACTGTTTACTCCTTAATATACACACAGGAAGTTCCCCATAGCTTGCTGAGCAAAATGTCCCAGAGCAATTCAGTGATCTCAGTGCTGAACCAAAGGCATACAAGTAAACTGGAAAACAAATATATAATAATATCAGCGCAGGGAACTGGGAAAATAAACATTGTACATTTGGATTAGGGCAGCTAGTCTGTGTTTTATGTAACCTCTCCAATATTTTTGAAGATCCAAATCCAAAAGCCATTTATCATAGCTTATTTGAACAAATTAGCCTTGGGACAAAAATACTTGCTGGTCTTCTCTAAACACTATTGAGTAGGGTAATATTTATTTATGTTTAGATTTATTTTTTTATTATTATTATTATAAAACATTATTTACAAAAACACACCAGCAGGGGACTCTATTTCTCAAAACTCTTCTGTATTCTGAAATTAATATGGATTTTATTTGGCTGTGCAATGAAGGTTAGAGTGGGAAAAAACATACTCTGAAACATAATCAATAGACATTGGTACCCCACAGGGTAGTATATGTGGTCCAGTACTATTCAATATAATAATAAATGATGTATTCAATCAAGTTAATGTAGATATTGAGAGATAATTATATGCTGATGATGGCGCAATACGGAAAAGAGGGCATAATATCGCACATTTAACAAGAAACATATAGACACCAAGTGATGAAGTGGAGAAGTGGGCCAGTAAGTGGAATTTCAGATTATCTGTGGCCACACTCAGGTGATGTGTTTCAAAAAAGAAAAATCATCCCAAAAATGAATTTGAAAATGTATGTCCAGACACTGGAACAAGTATCAGTGATAAGATATCTGGGAATGTGGATGGACTCTAGGCTGACCTTTGAGATGCAATGTGCTAAGTAGTTGATAATAAAATGCAAAAAAGGCATAAATATATTTAAGATGTCTGGCAGGAGCTGAGATATGAACCCGGATGATAATCGACAGTCTTTAAAATGGAAATAATGTGCATTAATTAGGTCCTCTTTAGATTATGGGAGCATGGTGTATGGGTTTGCAAAATCAAATATAATTTGAAAGATTGAAGCAGTTCAGAAAGAATAACTTCCTCAGTTCCAGCCCTGCAGGTAGAGATGGGGAGACACCATTAGATTTCGGGAGACACCCAGTACAGAAAGTGTTGGAAGAATTTTGGGAGCACGGAGATAACAGAATTAGAAGCTTTGGGTAGACTGCCTCCAAGGATACATTATGGATATTACAGTTAGTACTACTGTTGTTATCTCTAATACTCTGTGGTTATTTCTTATGCCTCAGTTTGATATCCAGCTGCAGGAAAAATTGACGAAAGGAATGCATGTCTTTAAATAAATTGTTATTAAGCAACATTTAGATCCAGTATATTTATAACTGGTTCTGGTCCTATATTAGGTTACAAAGCTGTGGTGATACATATTCACAAATTTAACATCAGCAAGAAGAATAGGACAACAAACCATATATCCATCTTTTCAACAGAATTTATAGCAATCTTGTTATCCCTTGACTGGGTGGAGGATGTTCAGACACTGAATGTGGTAGTATGTATTGAATCTCTCTCAGCTTTAGCAAGCCTCTCAAGTAGACGATATTTATCAAGACAAGATATAATATATGAAATTTTTTGCAAGCTTATTCAGCATCCACAACATGCAGTTAATCCTGTTATTTTTATGGGTACCAGCACATGTGGGAGTGGAAGGCAATGCGCAATGAAACTGTTGATATATAGGCTAAACATGCTTTAAGACACCCAAATATTGATATTCAGATATCCCATTAAGTACTAATGAGGTAAAAACAAAACAAACAAACAAAAAAACATATATTAAAATGAAGTGGCAAGAGAAACAGGACAGACAACTCAAAGGAAGGCAACCATACAGTATTCAAAAGCAAGTTAATACAGCGAGGATAGTCTATAATAAACAAAAGGATACAATTATTACTCGTCTTAAAATAGGACATTCAGACCTAAATCATTCCCGATTTATAATAGGAAAACATGAAACAGGACGATGCATATATTGCAGTATGTCAGAGACAGTGGAACATGTACTTCTTCACTGTACATCATATGAAGATGAAAGATCTGAACTTAAAGAAAAGCTACTCAATATGGGTGTAATCAACATTACAAGGCAAAGCCTTCTAAGAAGTGGTCCAAGACAAGGAAAAGTATATTAACAAGTAATAAGTATATTATATAAATATTAACATTATTTTATACAACCCCAATTCCAAAAAAGTTGGGACGCTGTGTAAAATGTTGATAATAACAGAATGCAATGATTTGCAAATCTCATAAACCCATATGTTATTCACAATAGAACACAGAAAACATATCAAATGTTTAAGGGAAAAAATAAGGCAATTTTGAAAAAGAAACAGCTGTGGGTTAATTGGCAACAGGTCAGTAACATGACTGGGTATAAAAAGAGTATCTTAGAGAGGCAGAGTCTTTCAGAAGTAAACATGGGTTGGAATCTGGATGGAAGCATACGTTGCTCTAAAATGTGTATATACCATATATTACTTTTTTTCCTTAAAATTGTACATTTACTCAGTTTAAACACGTGATGTGTTTTCTCTGTTCTATTGTGAATAACATGTGAGTTTATGAGATTTGCAAATCATTGCATTCTGTTTTATTTACATTTTACACAGCGTCCCAACTTTATTTGGAATCTGGGTTGTATTAATATATTAAATATATCAAGATTAACCAGTTTGTATATCTATCTAGGTTTACAGCCGGGGCAGCTTTGGTTCAGGTGGTAGAGCGGGCTGTACACTAATCGTAGGGTTGGCGGTTCGATTCCCGGCCCACGTGACTCCACATACCGAAGTGTCCTTGGGCAAGACATTGAACCCCAAGTTGCTCCCGATGGCAAGTTAGCACCTTGCATGGCAGCTCTGCCAGAGTGTGTGTGAATGAGAACCAGTGTAAAGCGCTTTGGATAAAACGCCAAGTGCGCCGTTTAATATCTAGTTATCATTTTGTTTGCGTGTACCTCCTTTTGGTGCTCCACACTCCTATCCAGTTGGTGGCGGTAATGCACCAAAAAGCTGCTTTGCCAACCGTCAATAAACCGAAGAAGAAGAAGAAGAAGAAGAAACGAATCTCGTTCTGCCTGCATTCTGTAGTTGTCATTATGACGTACTGACATGGCGAGTAGCTATGTTAGAAGGGAGGTATTTGATCCGTTGAACATTCTTTGTATTTCGTGTCGTTTGTAATAGAGTAATGGCGTATATTTTCAACTCGTTCTAAAAAGAATCGAAGTCTCCACAGACTGTTTTCTTGTTTCGGAAGCGCCATCCTGTGGCTCAGTCTCAAATGTGTCGTTACTTTCTACTCTATAGGAGACCTAATAATGGATCCGACACCCTATGTAGTGCACTACAGTACACACGTGTAGCCGTTTGGGATTCGGCTTTAGGTTGAGTTTCTTCAGCTGTTACCAAAGCTCAACGCTGTTTATACCCAAACCGGTATTTCTACGTTTTTAGACTACTGCCATCAAGCAGCAGTTAGCTAGCTAGCATCATGTTTGTTTCGGCATTCTGTGCGCTTTTGTGCGGGGCTTCTCTGGCTGTAATGCTTTTCATTTTGCGTTTAATCACTGTTTTGCGGGCTGGTGCGGAGTGCAAACCTGCTAAACAGGGCTCGGTGTGTGTTCTTATTGTTGTCGGATCAGGTAAGATGGATAACTTAATGGTGATGTGAATTATACAACACCAGCGCTGGATATCATTTAAAAATCGATATATATCAATCATTAACAGGTGGACACACGACAGAGATCATTCGTCTGACGGGGAGTTTGTCGCAAACTTACACCCCACGCCATTATGTGATCGCAGACACTGACAAGATGAGTGAAGATAAGATTCGCACATTTGAAGCATCAAAAGAGAAAAGCGGCACTCAAGCACAGGTGACATGGATAATACTACAGAGCCCCTGAAGTGACTTGTGCAAAATAAAAATAGTAATAATAATAATCAGACTTTCCCGTGCGCACGAGAACCTTTTCTATGGGGTTAGAATTTATTCATATTTCTAAATAAATAGATTATGATCCACGAATAAATGGTGTGATTTACAAAAATTAAACATTCACTAATGCATTAAATGAGATCCACAAATGTTAGTAGTCTCATAATAAATAAATAAAATTATATGTATATATAATATAATTTTTATTATTAATTTTTTACAGATATCTTTTTATGTCAAACCCTGCCTTCATTTATGGATCGTGTCCTGTGGATTTTGAAACATTTCTAGCATCAAGAGTGCACACAAATCCACAAATAATTCGACTCCGCCCACCGTCAACTCAAGCCAATCAGATAACCACTACAGTGCGTTGACCAGTCCTAGCACGGTCTCGCTACAACCAATCACGTTTTGCTTTACAATTACGACAGGAACAGACTAATTTTATTTATTTGTACTTTTAATTTATTTTCGTGAAACTATTAACCTATATTTGTGGATCTCATTCAATGAATTTGTGAATTTGTTTAATTTTTGTAAATCTCACTACATAAATCTATTTATTGGAATTATTAAACAATTCTAACCCCAGACTTTTCGTGTGTGCACACAGTACAGTTTCCGGTGTGCGTATACCTCTCTTCTGTTTGTGTCATTGCCATCGTTCATTTACACAAATAAACAGAGAGCATGGATGCGTATGAATTTATAGCTATATTTTAAACTTGGCCTTCAATACAAAGACATTACTTCTGTCCTTGCTTCCCGACAAAGGTATGTAATCACGTTCTCATCCCTATCTGTGGCAGTGATGTAAATGAAAGAGAGCTATACACACACCGGAAACTAACACATGCGAAAAGTTTCTGTGGGTTTTTTTTTTTTTTTTTTGGGGGGGGGGGGGGGGGGTGCTTTTTTGCACAGGTCACTTCAGGGGCTCCTTGTAATATAATACAGTAGTGCTCAGTATTAAGCTGCTTCACTTTTCTTTTTCTTTTGTTTTCTTTCTTGTTTCGTCCCCTACTTCCCTTCCTAACTTCTTAACTCTTCCATCAAAGTGGACCTGGTCCAACTCCTCCTTTAGCCCTAAAGGCGATTTACAACACTGTATAAAACTCTTTACAAAATACTTATTTTAACTTAAACAAGATTCTACTCCTCACCTGACAAAATCTCCCCGAGGGGAAAATTCACTCACTCACTCACTCACTCACACCTGAGAATCAAGGCATTTTGTCTGACAGTTATCCAAGGATTTTATTTGCAGTCATTGTTTATTTAAGTAAAATAACTGATAAAGTAAAACAATAATTAAGTGCAGTTTTTGTTCTTGGAGAGGTGGAGTTTTTATTCCATAGCCTAATGCCATGCACTACAACAAAAAACACTCCTGCATAGGAAACACCTGTGTATCCTCACTTTAGATGCCTTCTATGTCCTCTCTCCTTGATTCCTCAGACTGTATTTTAAGAATGGGTATATCCAAAGAGGTGGCAGACCTTGACTGTTTTCTGGGTCATGGGGTGAAGCAGGCAGGATCCAGGCATTAAGGAGGTGCCAGTTTGTAGGTGCGTCTCAATCAGCTCCCTAGTTTGTGAATCAGTATATTGTGTACACTAGTTTGGGAATTGGTAAGGACCCTGACTCACTACAAATTGGGACACTCATGACTTGATTTCCGGTGACATGGCTACATATTCGCTTTGTAAAATGTCACCACTGGCCTTCATCAACAATAGGTAGGACAGATATTTTTCTGACGGAATGTCATATAAATTTGTTCGCTTAATCACACGCATTTCTGTCGGGGTACTTCAAGCAGGATCATTGGCTAGCTAGTGGATTAAACAAACAAACAAAAAAAAACACTTAAAAGCCGTTAAACTCAAACTAGCCATATATAGAACGTCAAAATGAAATGCAGCTAACGTACATACGCCTTTGAGAGTCACAACAAGGATAACAAGCTACTTAGATTTGTAGACAAAGTTGGCTGAGAGATTGTGCACCTTTTTTTTTTCCCAGCTGAGAGGCTTCAGAAAACATTTCCAGATGCATCGATGCTCCCTGGTTTTTCAGTGCATTGTAGGATTTTGAAGAGAGCGAACGTTCCAGTGTACTGGAAGGATTTTGCAATTGAGACAGCCCTTAAAATGGCTGACTCTGTGATCAGTGCCCTGACTGCTGAACTAGGGAGCTGACTGAGACGCACCCAGAGTTTTGGGAAGCATCATTAGAGCTTACAGATTCCCATATGACCAGCAGATGGACCCATTCTTCTTTTCTGTAATGCTTCTATATAGTTTGTATTATAACACAGACATTTTCTGTATGCAAGATTTCTTTGTGGAAGTCATTTTATGGACTTTCCTGCTCATAGAAATGTTTTCAATATGTACCCTTTTGGTATTTCCTTTTTGCTAATGATTCCCCCTTTATATCATAGTTAATAGACCTGTCCATGGTAATGGCTGCAGCAGTTGTATCTGAGAGTGTGTCATGTGGCTTCTCTTTTCGTTCCACCTCAGTTCACCATTCATCGGATCCCGCGCAGTCGAGAAGTTCGTCAGTCATGGAGCTCCTCTGTGCTCAGTACTCTGAACGCTCTGCTCTACTCGCTTCCTCTTGTCTTCAGACTCAGGCCTGATATGGTACGTTTCCCCTGCATTACCAAGAGATCCCACAGCCTCAGTAACTTTCCACTGCATTCCTTTCTTCATCTTGGTTATGCTTATTTCCTTTGAGTGGCTTCAGCCTTGAGCAAGGCCCTTAACCCTCTAATGCTCAGTTGTATAAATTATAGAAATGTAAGTCGCTCTGGATAAGGGGGTCTGCCAAATGCCATAAATGTAATGTAACTGTAGATGGCTGTGTAGTAGCAAGTAACATAAGATAACAGCATAAATGACTGAAAATCACTTTTTATAGCCAAGTATACCTCACAGAAAACCCAAAAAACTTTATACAGGTACATTCATTTAAACTGTTCATCAAAAGCACACATCTAGTGGAAAAGGAGTACACTGGTGAAGTAGTGTGCAAATTCTGGAGGACATGTGGAATTTCATTAAGTTTAAGAAATGGACTGAGCCAAAAGCTTCAGTATAGTCAACATGTTTTAATGTCTATTTAAGGGGACACGCATCTAACCTGCAATCCTGCATACATTTACTCCACAGGCTAAACTGCTCCAAAAGAACTTCTTCTTTTTCTTTGTTTTGAAAATAGAAGTAGCCGGCCAAAATTCACAAGTCAATATCTCCAAGTAATAGCCACCATGTTATGCATTGTTAAGTGATTGCCAACAAGTTTAAGTAGAAGAATGTGCTGTATCATACACTACATGGCCAAATGTTTGTGGCCATCATGTGGACCACAGTGTGCCCCCGGTGAGATCAGGGTGAGGAGGCCTGGCGTGCAGTCGGCGTTCATCCCTAAATTGTTCTGTGGGGTTGAGGTCAGGGCTCTGTGCAGGCCACTCAAGTTCTTCCACGCGAACCTTGACAAACTATGTCCTCATGGACCTCGCTTTGTGCACAGGGGCATTGTCATGTTGAAGACGGATTGGGCCCCTTAATTAGAGTAAAGGGGAATTCTTACTGTTAAAGCATGAAAGACGTTCAATAAAATTGAGTGCTAACAACACTGTAGCAATGGTTTGGGCAAGACCCACATATCTGTGTGATGGTCAGGTGTCCACATACTTCTGGCCATATAGTGTATTTTTCCTATAACATATATTAATATATTTTTGCAATATTGTTTAGCTCAAAAGAGTGCATCATTGCTGGATATGTGTATCAAATCGGTGAACAAATGAAAAAAGAAATTGGGGAAACTGATGCTGCAATTGGCCTTGCAGTGTTTGGGTTCTAGGTAATTTGCTTATGTGGAGGATGGCTAGCTTTGTGATACAAAATAGGACGGGGTAGTGCCATTCTACATTTTACAGGAATTCTCAGTGAGAACAAAACAATTTAAGGTACGTCTCTTGTGTGCTATCACCACTAGATGTCATTATCCTCTTCTGCTTATTTTTTTTGTAGGTCTGTTATACAGGTTGTGGCCTTGACCTGTGCCATTGTTTCATATAAGGCCGAAATTGCACATTTTTAAAAAAATTAATTTGCATATAGTTGTATTACAGTATGACAAAGAATGAGAAGCTGCAATTGTGATACTGTACCCCTTCATGTCTGAATTACAAAAAGAAAGTTAATTGAGTTAATCTTTGCTCTATATCAGCTGAGGTTGCCCTGAGAATCATTGGGTGAAATAGTCAAACGTATATTTTAAAACAACAAAAGGCTTCTATAACTGCGGTCTTCTTAGCTTTCACTTTATAGGGATCCAAAAAGCAATGTAGTCATTAGCTACAGAAAATTCTAGACATCTCAAATCCTGCACACTTCACAGCATGTCTGCTGTTTTCATCTCACAGAACATAACATTTGGAAAGGGGCAATTACACAGAGGAATTGTCCGGTTTTACTTCAGTCATTCCGGACTTTGTAGCCTCGCAAAAAGGGCTAGTTAAAATTTTCCAGTGGTTTCAGGCCTACTTGTTAACGTCACACAGCATTCTTTGTTCAGTAATAGTCGCAATGTTGCTTTGAGGTTGGGCAATCCATTTGCAAACTGTGTAAACTTTAAATCAGTTGATTGTGCCATTTTCCTCCCAGCTGATGATAAGGCAGTGAAGACATATCTGTGGTACAGAGAATCAAAACATCTGGCAATCCTCAGCCTGTCTCCAACTGAGTGAAAGGAGCGAGGAAAAGTGTATGGAAACAGGACGATAAACAGAAGGAGCGGGAGTAGAAGTGACACAGTGCCTCGTTCTCCCGTCTTCCTGCAGTGGGGAACGGGAGTCTTGCTCTCAAGCTGTGGCAGGGCCTGACTGGCTCCTTAGCTCCAGCTGTGAAACAGAGAGAGAGAGAAGGGGGCGGAGGAGAGTAACAGCGTCGGGTTTCTGTACTGGCTGGGGCAGGGTGGGACGTGATTAAGCAGTACAGAGGGTGGGAGTGAACGAGAGAGAAAGAGACCGACCTCAGCATGAGGAAGTAGCTGCCTAACATGTCAAAGGAAGAAGTCCTACTGTTTCTCTAATCTCTAATTAGAGGCGTTCGTTTGTTCCGAATCATCTTGTTCACTTTTGTTTTCTGTGAAGTGCATACAGAATGGGTAGAAGAGCATTCAGAACCTTTTATGAAAATAAAAGAACAGGCTTTTCTTTTTGCAATTTTACTTTTGTCACATAACCTTGTATATTAATATTATTTAGATGTTTGTAGTTTCTGTCTGAATACTTGACCCTTTAATCTCAGGAATGTTATAACTCGTGTCCTGTAATCTTCAGCTGCTCCTGATTTTAGATGTGCCATATTTTGGGCTTCTATCCCCTATTAGTGCTCTGAGTCATTGGTTGAAGTGTTTTTGGTTGAATTTATGTCTGACGCACAGGTCAGTATTGCATGCCTGCATTCCTTAGAATGACTTAAATCTCCCCCTCTGTTTGTTTTTACCAAACTTGAGCATGTGTGTAAGGGGTGGGCGGCCGTGGGGGCTGCATTCTCGGGAGGCATCAGGGAACTGGGGGGGGTCAGTCCAGGTAGGCGGGGAGAGATTAGGGGATGGTCTCAATGCTCAGTTTGCCATAAAAGGACATGTATGAATCACAGCACCCCTTCAGCACAGCCCACCACCTCCAGATGTGTCAGCACTATCCAAAAGCCTGACAGCGTCTGAACAGACCAAACGTAATGCAGTCTCTCTAAAGCCAGTGGAGGATGGTTCATTCATTCTAAGTTTAGAGCCATCGAGAAAGCAGCTTATTTAACAGTTGTCTGGAAAGCCAATAACAATGTCATGGGAATCTATACTGTAAATTGCCCAGTCTAGTTTAAGGCAGCATGCTTGGGTTCCTGGAGCTTCAGGGGTTATATCATGGATTAAAGCAGGGCTGTCAAACTCAATTTCTGCCTGGGTTACATCAGTATTTTCGTGAAGGCCATGATCTAACGCTGACGCTAGATCTAACGATCTAATGTTGTCTATTCTATGTATTAACACTAATAACGTTTGCTCTGAATGTAGAATTGGATATTTTTAAGAAAATCAAGTGCTAACACAAATTATTTAACTGTATGCATTATTCGATTTAGGTGTTAATATTATATATTTTCCAAATATGACAGATTTATAACAGTAAGGAAGATATTTAAGAAGAACTTATGGGTACGTAAATTGTAATGTATGAAGATTATGCATAATGTCCATAGTCCCCCATCTCTCTTGTTTTTGCATTCCAGTACACACTATATTACCAAAGGTATATGGACACCTGACCATCACACCTATATTTCAGCATTCCCCAAACTGTTGTATTTGTACACTGTAGCATTACAGTTTCCCTTTACTGGAGCTAAGTGGCCCAAACCTGTTCCAGCATGACAGTTCCCCTGTGCACAAAGTGAGGTTCATAAACACGTGGTTTCCCAAGGTTGAACTCAAGTGGCCCGAGCCGACAAGGCATTCCAATTTGTCCCCATCACTTGACATAGGTCACTCTTTGCTGTTATAATAATCTCCACTCTTCTGGGAAGGTTTTCAGTTAGAATTTGGAGTATAGCTGTGGGGATTTGCCCATTTCAGCTACAAGAGTATTAGTGAGGTTGGGCACTGATGTCGGGAGAGGAGACCTGGGGTGCATTTGGCGTTCTAGTTTTATTTCTAGGATGTGTAGAGGGGTTAAGGACACGGCTCTGTGCAGACCACTCAAGTTCTTCCACTCCAACCTTGGCAAACCATGTCTTCATGGACCTCACTTTGTGCACAGCGGTATTGTCATGCTGGAAAGGGTTTGGGCTTCTTAGTTCCAGTGAAGGGAAATTGCATACAAAGTCATCCTTTATAAACCTTCCAACTTTGTGGCAAAAGTTTGGGGAAGACCCACATATGGGTGTGATGGGCAGGTGTCTACAAATCTTTTTTAATTAATTTATTTTATATACGTGTGTATGTATTCTGTATTTTGTATTTGTAGGTGTCCACACTGGGCAATACATTTTGGTATTTGGAGACAACTATTGAATTGCAGTAAAAGCCAAACCCTGACACATCTCAAAATCTCTTTTTAGATAAAGGTGTCGATTTTAACCAGACTTTCACAATGTGAGATAAGCCCACACACACTACACAGTGGTAGTTTCAACATTGTCTGGTGTGAATCCTAGTGCAAAAATATTGAGTAGTAGGTACTATGTATTATTCAGTATTTATTTATTTATTTATTTGTATGTTCATGCAGGATGAATGAAACGTGGCAGTGGAACACATTTGGCACACAGGCCTTGAGTTTGACACTTGTGGATTACAGCCATTCCAAAATGAGGGCTGTGAAAATGAACAGATAAATTACATCGATCACTGTTTGCTTATTGCATATCTTGTGCTAAGATAATTAAAAATGGCATTTAGTGAAAATTAATGTGACTTATTAAATATAAGATTAAATCAGAAGTAAGTTACCAGAGACTTCTTGCATATTTTTACTGGTATCCAACAGAATGAAGTCCACACATGCAGAAAGTAGGAAAACGTTTTGGGTTTTTTTCTACATTCCATCTGTTCTATTTGAGAAACTTCTCGTGTGTGTGGAAAATCGGGGCTCAAGAAGAGGAGGGGGTTATCCAGTTCGTATGTTTTCCAAAAACAAATGACAGTGGCTTGAGAGCTGCATGGTGAGCGGTCCAGCTTTGTGGCGTTCCAGTGCGGCTCCTTTCTGCTGAGCTCCTCTTTTTCAGGGGTCCTTTTTTTTTTTCTATAAAGCATCCATCTCTGTGCCTCAGCACCATATGTTTTATTTTAACCTTATTAGGAAATTGCTGGAGAATGGAATGGAGTTGCCTGTTGATTGTTTAAAGGAAGATTCCAACGTGGAATTTGATCGTTTGTTCGATTACTTTCTATGTGATGCCTGGGATGTCTGAAGGATTCCCTATTTTCAGATTTTTAAGAAGGGTTCTTAAATATAAAGATCTGTGTGTTAAAAATCTGTATATGTGACACACACTTGTTAGACACTATCCCAAATTCTTTAATTGAATTCTCCTTTACTGTGACCCAGAATGTATCAATCTAGTTGACATGAGATACATCACAGAAATAACAGATATCTGTGTAATAGCTATGCAAATACGCAGTGTTTCAGAGAACAGAAGATGTTGCGGCAGTGTGTTTGGGCCTTGGAGAGAAGAGCACTCCTGGTGATGCAGCTCAGGGATGATAATATAATTAGTTTCAGTTTTATTCACCTGCTCTCTCTGCTAAGGCTTTGAAACGGAGAAGTCTGTTGGTATCATCCTGATATGAACAGTGAATATACAGACTGGTGACAAAGGAAAAATCAGCATAAAATGTGTTAGTAAGGTGATGGACCACCGTGAACCACCAGAACAGCTTCACTGTGCTTTGGTATAGATTCTGGAGGGATGGAGCACCTTTCTTCCAAAACGTATTCCCTCAGTTGGTGTTTGATGAGAGTGGTGAAGAGTGCAGTTTCCAGCCAGCTAAATGCTCACTACAACTTACCAGCAGTGCCACCTGTATTTTCTTTTATTTTGTTACCCATCTGTATGTCAGATCTTTCACCACACTATTATTAATATGATCTTTTCAGTTTTCTGTCTGCATTTCATGAAGTATTAGTCTCATAGCTGTCTGGGAATTCCTATTCCTAGTCCCAGGTACTGATAGCATTGACATTTTTATGGTCCTCACAGCTGCTGTGTAATTGGATGTGTGCTGAGTCATATCCCCCTCAGACTGAGAGGGCAGGTCAGAAAATGACACAAACTGACGCACACTTTCACCTGATGTCACTCTCTGTGTGATGTAGTGTTTCTCACCTGTTGTAGGATGTGATGACTTCATCAGATTGTTGTCAGACTCGTCATGAGCCTCGTCACCTGTGTGAGAACTAGTAGCTGGATTTTAGGAGCTATAGCTCTGACTGAGTCATTGTATACTGATGCTGAAGTCAGGTTCCAGTGAAGTGTATATGCAAGCACAGGCACATGTACCAGCATGTCTTGGCATTAATAAGTAGGAAACAATTTCACCTCCTTAAACTGGTTAACCGCAAGGGTTCAGCTAATATGCAGTTCGTCTGACACCTAGCAGATGAAAACAAATGAGGACCTGCATGCTCTTAATACTTGTGTGAGTGAGCAAGTCTGGTTTGTGAGAGTTTATATACTATTTTTCATAAAATGTTGGCTCCAGGTTCATTCTGGATGCTTCCATGTCTCTGTCTGTCTGTTTGGTGAGACATGGTGTAGAAAGGTCCAGATGTGGGAACATTTCTGAGGAACATTTCATGAGGAATTTTCAGCACTTGTTTAAGAATATGTTGTGCTGCAGGAAGTCTTTACCATCTCTGCCTCTCCTCCCCGGTGCTGGAGATATGCAACAGCCCGATCCACTTCAGTAGTACTCCAACACAATAAGTGGCACATATTTTCCAGGACGATGTCATGTGAAACAGGGGGGTTAGTATGGAAGTGTTAGTGTGTTGTACTTCTAACCCTTTAGTCTTTATTTGTGTTTGCCTGTAAATGCCAAGAACATTATTTTTGGCAACACTGCATGAGAATACAGTTGAAGCAGTCTTTGAAAGTGCGGGGTGGGGCGGGGGGGGTAGTCCTCCTTCATAAAAAGGAAATATTTACTTTAAAACTACTTTTTCTTTTATATCCATGGCCTGTGATTTATGTTGTGCTGAAGGCATACATTATGTCCATATTTGCATCTTACTGGCAACACACTTGTACCTTGGCTGGCACCCACTGCAAATGGTCAGGATCTCCGCACGCAAGCCAAAGCAACTTTAGAGCTGGAGTCAGCTTCTGACTGTTTGGTGACTATTCCCACAGGTAGACCTGAGTGAACATGTGAAGTGCAAATATCTCTCTGTCTGTCTGTCTGTCCGACCCTCTCTCTCTCTCCACCCCCCCACCCCCCCGTCTCTCTCTCTCTCTCTCTCTCTCTCTCTCTCTCTCTCTCTCAAGCATGATGAAGTATATGATGGGTCCAACAATTCTGCTTGCTGAATTAGATCATTTCATCTAAAAACTCACTGGTCACTTGAATTTGTCTGTTTTGTAACTGCTACCGTTATTTCCTATGAGTCTCTGCTAGTTGCGTTCAGGCTGGATTAATCTATACTTAACGTGTACCCAGCTCATAACTTGTTGTTCAGCACAGTGATGGATTCTCCAGATCCCATGGCTTCTTTCCACTGCAGTCTGACCGCTTTCCTGTGCTACTCCTTTTCTCCAGTCTAAAATTTAGATTTTCAGTTTTGACCTACATACCCATGAATTGACCAATTTATAGTTTCTGATTTAAATGTAGATGCTTGCAGATCAAATCTAAAGTGGTCCTGTGTGTTTGTGTGTGTGTGTGTGTGTGTGTGTGTGTGTGTGTGTTTGTTTGTTTGTTTGTTTCAGGTGCTGTGTAATGGGCCTGGGACATGCATACCTCTTTGTGCAGCTGGGTTGCTGTTAGGGATCCTGGGGCTCAAGAGGGTTTTGCTGGTGTATGTGGAGAGTATTTGCCGTGTGGAGAGCCTCTCCCTGTCTGGAAAGATCCTTTACCACTTGGCTGACTACTTCTTTGTGCAGTGGAAGCCTCTGCAAAACAAATATCCCAAATCAATCTACATTGGGAGGATAGTATGAATGAAAACTTGACTCGACAGAACATTATCATTTTGTAAACAATATGGTACAGTGACCTTTGTTAGGTCCGATGTATGTACTTTTCAGTGGGTTTTATTTTTTTAAAAACATATTTTTTTATATCGACTGTGTGGTTAATTATGGACGCTGTTACTGGAATGCACCATTTTATGTCACATAAGCTGTAAGGAATAACATGCACTATGATTTTTGCACTGTATGTCCTCATGCCCTTGTGGTTGCTTAAGTGTCATTGAAAGTCTTCACTCATTAGAGGGCCTGCGTTCAGTCTTTTCCTTTTTTTTCTTAAATGAAACCGAGACCAGATTTGATATAAAGAAGACGGGCTGCTCAGTGCTGCAAAACCAAACACCACACCATGTCAGTGTCTACATGTGAAAACAGCCACATTTTTATATAGTTCAGTTAATGGTTCCACCTGAATGAGAGGACCGTATCAGTCATCCAGGTACTTGAGGATTTTTTTTGTTGTTGTTTTTTTTTAAATAGATGCGGTAGTGTTTTCCTTTGCCTTTGTGTATAGTGATCACATTAAGAATCCTAGAGTTGCATTGTAAAGTTCCTGTCCTTAGTGCTGCTACTGCCATAGACACTGCTGTGGGGCAAAGGAAGTGACATGAATAATTGAGGTGTGGTTGCCCCCCCATAAAAAATAGGGGGAAGCGAGACAGTGCTCAAATTCTGCTAACAATGTTTCCATTTGTAGCCCTAATCTCAGAACACTAGTATTATAAATGTGCTCATGCTATTTTTGGGAGCACCAATATAAATATTGTAAAATTATAACTGTACTTGCTACGATAATTGTCTGATTGCCTTTTCCCTCAGCTTGCTCTGGACATGACCGGGACGTCCCTGAACAGCATGAGTTAAAAAAGTTACAACTAAATTATGTGGTGTTTCAGAGATCAGACATGCGCACTTGACTGGTTACGTAGGCCATGAAAGGTTTTAACCATGTCAGATCATGTAAAATCTTTTCAGATATGAAAAGATTTGCACACATTTGGGATTGTGATTAGAAGATAAGTACATTCTTGTAAGATGCAGAGAACTGAGTGTTTGTTACTTCTCCTACAGCAGGGTGGCTGTTATCATTGGCAGCTGGCTGCGGTGATTAAGTCAATCACAGAAGGATGAGTAGACTGAAACTCAGTGATCCAACTCAGACATGTCTAGATTGTGGGTGATGAACAGAAAGTAGTTTTGTATGTATATTAAAAGTATTATCACCTGAGGGATCAATTTTTGCATACTTTCAATCAGTGTACTAGTAGAAAAGAATGACTGGGCACCTGGGTTTCAACACAGTCATTTATTTATTACGGCTCTGAAAATTAGTATCTTCTATGTTAAAGCTGGTCACTAATGGTGTTTGTTTTTTTGTTTGTTTGTTTTTTTTGTTTTTTTAAATATATAAAACTTTTCTATCCAGTGGTTCAATTACTGTGCTATTTGAGATATGCAATGTCTCATGTTGCAAGCTATACGGAGGCAGTGACAACACAAAATTAAATTTGCCAACAGTCATTTGAACTCTGTGACTGTTTAATAGAAAGTGTTAAATCTAAGTCTTTAAAATTGAAAGAGATTAAAATAGCACACTAGATTTTAAAAGCAGGTTATCCAAAGACACAAAAAAATGTAGAAATCTAACCTGCAGTGAGAGATGCCTAAAAATTTATTGTTTTCCAGCAACTAGTTCTGTGCTGATTTGAATGTACAGTAGTCTAGGTCTTGGGCACCTGTTTAATATTATATCTTTGTCTTCTTTATTGTGTTTGTCTATCTGGATTCTTTACTGAAAGACTAAATATTAAATAAAATATTTTGTATGTCATTCATGAAAGGTAATAGACCATTGTTAAGATTAAGGGTTTTTTTTTTCCACCTTCACTATCAAAAGCAAATAAGAGGCAGGTTCTCCAGGAAGCTTGAACAACCTCCCAGCATGACTGTGTACCTAAAAGAATTGATGTAAATTAAAAAGCAAAAGGTGGTAACACAAAACAAATATTATTCAGTCATTTACTGTTTGTGCCTCTTTGTTCATATATTTTTTTTAAATTTGGAAATGTTCTGTGTCTTATTTTTGGAGGTATCTTCACTTTAGATAATTTATTTACATGCACAGTGCTGCAGGAGTGGGGTCATTATCTTAATACAGTTCTGATTTACTTCTTAATCGTCTTACTTAGTAGAAGCAACACGGTTTTAAAAAAAAATACCCTGCATAAAATAAAATAGCCTGGTATTTAGTGGAATTTAGTCCTCACTCTTCACAAGAGCCATTAGAACACATTTGCAAATCAGTTACAGTGTCATATTTTACAGTGGGTAACAGTTTTTTAATCTTGGTAAGCAGTTCCTAATTTTCACCCAAACAATAGGCTAACAGCTAATAGTTTATTTTGAAACTTGACAGTTCCAGTCTGCTTTGGTTATTCTTTTCCTCCCTAGCAATGCTCACAGGCCCTTTGTATTTATTTTTAATAAAGGAATTTTATAAACATACAACTTCATATTTGTTCAAATACAACAACCGAGGTCCTGGACACAGCTATTTTAAAAAAGTATTTTTTTTCCCAAATATGACCATTTTTTATTCAGTTATTTTAAGTATAACAAATGTGTGTGGGAGGATGCTATTCTTACAAATGTTATTTTGAATGTAATTTTGTGGTTAAAGGAAAAGTAAATAGTTTCTCCAACTGTTTTGTGGAAATTCTGAATCGTTATATGTATAATGCTTTTACAATTGTTTTTGCCAGTTCTTTCAAAGGGTGCCAATAATTCTGAAGTATGTATATGAGTCAGCAGGCTATCGTGCTAAACATACTATGGGTTTCTGATGGTGTTAAATTGACTGCTTGATAAACAGCCTTTATCAATATATAAATATGTTTGTAATATAGTGGGCAAACGGTGATTTAGTGGTTGGCCGTTCGCCTCACACCTCCATGGTTGCGGGTTCTATTCCCTGTGTGTGCGGAGTTTGCGTGTTCTCCCCGTACTGCGGGGTTCCCCCCCAGGTCCAAATACATGTATGGTAGGCTGATTGGTATGTCTGTAGTGTATGAATGGGCGTGAGAATGTGTATGTGAGTGTGCCCTGTGATGGTTTGGCACCTTGTCCAGGGTGTACCCCACCTTGTGCCCCATGCTCCTTAGAATAGACTCCAGATTCCCCACGTACCTGTAGGATAAGCGGCATAGAAAATGGATGGATGGATTTGTGGTATAGTTGATTTTATTATTTGTTTTTTAATTATAGAATACTATAACATACAGGTCTACAATTATTAAATGGGGGGGAGCTTAATGGTTGAATCCTGTTTGAGGTTCTTTACGAGAAACATTTTATATCACTTAGCACAAAGTATAGAAAAGTAGTTAAGATCAGTGGTCTGGAGATGCTGCCAGCAGCACAGCTGTGAGGGTGGGCGGGGTTACGTATGTAAATCAAACACCTATGATTGGCTGAAAGAAAAACCGTCAGTCGCCTTGCGACATCTTCCTCCCCCAAATAAAAACAACCTCAGCTACCGGAGCGAGAATTTTCCAAGTGAGCTCAGTAACGCTGCTGTCGTCCCGAAAAGAGGCCAGACTTGGGCGGAGTTTACGACTTTGGCTTTTGCGGCAGCGGATCTCTGAATTACATCTTCTGTGATCTGAAATCAAGTGAAACACGCGCTCGCTACTTTTTTGGTGTGCCAGATTTCAGTGACACAAAGACATTTTAAAGCAGAGAAACATGACTCAGTTCAACAAGGGACCAGCCTACGGATTATCTGCAGAAGTTAAAAGCAAGGTAGGCCTAAATCTAACTCGACTTTCCCTCTCGTCGGTTAGGATATTAAGGGAAAAGGATAGCCAATAAGTGTCGGGTAATGACTGTTACACTGCAGGAGACCTTCAGGTGAGCATCCGACTTTTACTAGGAACAACCTAGTGTAGCTATGTAAAACTTTACTAATATCCTGTTGTTTGTTTTTTCTCCTTCGGGTCAAAACCTTAAACAGGATTAAAAAATAATCAATGATAAAATAAGTACCCTTAATCCCTTTCTTTAAAGTCTGATTTGTCCACTGGTCGCTCTTTACAGCTCAGAACTTTAAAAAAAAAAAAAAGTTATTAAAACGTACTAAAGTTTGAAAGTGGATTCTCACAGTTAAACATTAGCAGCTTTTGAGTTTTCTAGAAACATTCAGCTCGTTACATAAACCGTTTTTGTTGATTTACTGCAGCCAGACAGACTTTTGGAGACGATAGATTAGCTTTTCTCAACATATTGGTCTATATATATATATATATATATATATATATATATATATATATATATATATATATATATATTTATATATATTATATTATATTATATTATATTATATTATATAATATAATATAATATAAAATTTTAAGTATCATTTATGTGCATTTCTAAGCGCCTTTAATTTCATTCCAGCTCATTCCTTAAAATGTGTGCCACTTTTAGTGTGGATGAATGGAATGAGAAGCAAAGCCAAGTCCTTTGTATATCCTATTGTCCGCCTCAGTGGGCGGAGCCTGCGCCTCTTCACTCTCCACAGACGTTAATAATAGCTGGACATGCACATTAGAAATCCAACTCGCATTCACATTCATTATTCCCTTTCTTCATCACACATGTTCCATCATCTGGGTGATCATATGGATTCAGTGTTCTGGGACCGAGAGATGAATCATTTTAAAGTTTAAGAGTTAAATTAAATATTGCCGTGTAAATGAAGTTTTCATTAGGATGCATGATTTCACACCAAACAAGGTGGGACCATATCCAAGTGTCTGAGCAGGCAGGATGTTGAATGAGACAGCGGAAATGCCTCACACGTTCTTTCGTGGATGACGTCACCGTTTACCCAAGGGCATTGCGAGCAAATGGGTTCTAGGTTATATTCTATAGAAGTCTTTTAAATGTATTGTTCCGCTAGCTTTGTAAGGCTTTTTAAACATTGTGAACATTTTCCTGAGTAGTCATTGTTCTGGTAGAAAAATGATGAAAATAATTGGTGTTTTGAAGCACAGGTATTCTACACATTTCTGAAATGTATTCTAGAATATACTAGGATTACTCATTATTATTATTATTATTATTATTATTATTATTATTATTATTATTATTATTTGTTCAACAGTAGTAGTAGGACTTTTCTGCCACTGTTTGAATGTCTTCAATAACGAAACAAGTGTGAACACCTAGATTTACTGCTTAAATACATTTACAATGAAGGGAATGACTGCAAAGCTTAAGATATTTGGCTTTATTGTGTATGTTCTGGAAAGTTTCTGTACGGACCTGTAAACTTTTTAAGCTGTTGCTCCACTGGTAGACTTCCAGGGTTTGTTTGAACCACATGGTCCAATTTCTGCACAATTATAAGAGTTGGTTCACTGCACATTTCTTTCTTTCATTTTTTATTTCATGGTAGCAAAAAGTCGAAAGAAAACACATTATTTTCATTGTTTTACAAATCCTCAAAGCTGTAATCAACAGTTATAATTTTAATTGATTTTATTATTTTAGTCTTTAATATTTTGAAGTACGTTTTGTATTTTCATTATACGTCATCTGCAGAAATCGAGGACTTTGAGACGCATTTTATTTTTGTTGTGTGTTTTGTCTTGATTATTAAACAAATTGTAACAGTGGCACATACAAATTGCTAATGTTAGTGTTACACAGTGTTGTGATTCACTTTATTAGATGGCATCTTGTTATTTATATTTAAGGGAAGGGTTTCAGTAGCCCTAAGATAAAGCCCTTTTCAGTAGAATTTAGTTTCAGGTTGTTTGTCATGGGTCAGAGACTTGCTGGTCCTGTTTCTCTACTTCACCATCCTGCTTTCTTAGAAAACTGAGCGTGTTGCTATTTGCATGCTCTTTTTTTTTGTGAATCAAGCAGATGATCATACAATATCCAACACTTCTTTTTATTGTTATTTATTTTTACTAAATCTTTTAGCTGTTCAAATCTAGTACAAATATAACTGCTAGAAGTCACTTGACCCCTTTTTTAAACCGTAATTATTCCTGTTTCAAGGTTGAGTTGAGATGCGTAAATGCAAAAGGATGTTTTCAGGATAACCATCAACCCTCCCTGCTTACACAATAATATAAGTTTCATCTAAGTGCAGGCTTATTGCTGATACACCATGGACCATTCATCGGTTTACACAACCAACATATAGCTGGCTTGATTAATTTTAGCAGGAGAGATTTAATATTTTGCCTAAACTGTCATCCTTGTTTCTTATTGATGTCATTTTTATACAGTGGTTATGTATTGGCTCTGGATCATTTGATTAAAGATTGGTTTAAGGCAGATATGTCAATGGGACAATATGTAGACCCATTCGGACATTGCCATTGTCTGAAATGTATCGGGGGGGGTCAGAGAATGGAAGTGCATTTCATTAGTCTATCTAATCATTTCTCAGGGTTGTGTATTTATTTTATTTTTTTTATTCCCCCCCCCCCACCCCCCCCCCCCCCCCCCCCCCCCCCCCGTAGTAGTATGTCCTGAGTATCAGTATTTGACTGGTACCAGTCAGAAGCACTGGATCCATGTGAAATTAGAGTTTACATATTTTACAGTCCGGTCCACAGCCGTATCTTTTTCTGTAAACACATTCTGTTCAGTGACATGTCTTGCATGTAAACACGGGACACGTGATACTTTAATGTCTGTCATAACTTGCCAACATATGTTGGATTAGTTACTAAGAGGATGTTAATTTCAGGTCAGTAATGTGTATCAAAGCTTTGATAGTAGTATCATTCTGAAATGAAAAGTTTAGTGGTTGCATCCTTGTATAGTATATTTAATTACACAAATGTTCAATTGTCACTTACATTTTCATTACTTTTCCAGGGGCATTGTTTGTGTAACTAGTTTGGAGGAGGTTTGAAACACTGTTTTACTCTCGCCTGGGAAACAGTCTCACTGTAGTATATTAATATGGCATGCCAAACCGGCTCACTTTTAGACTGTCCCCTGTGTTTCTCATGAGACTGAGGAACTGGGCTTACTGGAGAAATTCCAGGGAAGAGCTGAATGGCTCTGTGCTCATCATTGTGGAAAGCATGAAGATGCTGGACTTGAATAGGGGTGATTGAGTTGAAGAAAAACCTGGGTGTGGTTTTGGTGTAACCAAATCCAGGTTAAGTTCGTGGCTCTTGGGCCATTCCTCCACAATGCTACATTCCAGAGAGAGGTTTAACGTAACCACTCACTGCTCATGTGGATCGGGAGGCCATGCGGTCTGAATTGCTGCATTCCCTGCAGTATGCTGACCAGCAAAATTTTCCTGGATTGGTTCAGGCTGTGTAAAAGGCTGCAGCTGTTAACCCTGTATTGCCATTTGGGGTAGGACAGGAAAGTCCATTTCCTGAGGCCATTGTTGTGCTGTTTTTGTCTTCCATATCTTTAGCAGAGGGTTTTTGTCGACCTGTTACAAAATGATCTTAAGAGCTTTGGTTTTGTAATGCCGCTTTTATCCTCTAATTTACCTGCTCAAGACTTTCTGGTTCAACCACTGTTTTATATTCCCTAGATCTGCTGCTATAAAGTTTTTATGAAGTGTATTTTACTACTGGTGTAGTATATAGGAAATGCATTTTACTTCAAAATTTCTGTGAAAAGGATCTAATAACTGTAGGGATGTTCTCAGTACATTGCTTGTGCATTTAAAAAAAAAATTATTTTATTTTATTTTATTTTATTTTGAAGGACTTATTTAAGCAATTGATAATACTGGCTGATGAGACTCTATACACCTGCATGCTGTTTGTCCATACAATTTTGCTTTGTCATTGGGAAGTATTTATAAGTGTAAATAGAAAAGCTGGGCCAAGATTCAAGTCTTGCTTTCTTGCTTCTTTTTTGACTGTTGCCAGTGTTCTTGGTGGACAACTCTTGGGGCGAAAGTAATGGAAGAAAAAACTTGCCCTCCAATCTTTACATGTGCCATAGATTTTCTAAATTAATTAGCCTGTAAGTGGATGGTACCCAAGTTTAAATCCTGTTAACTTTTTATTTAAAAAGCAAACTGATCTTTTGAGTATCTTAATGATACTTTGATATATTTTATGATAACTTTGAGACTTTATGAAGCCATTATGTGTCATTACATCAGGAAGGCCCTCTTTCCTGTCCTGAAATTGGACAGAGGAGGTGACCGTGGCCTACGGTGCATTCTTCCTGGTGGCTGCTCTCTCATTCCAGCTGAGAGGCTTTTGAAAGAGGCCAATAGTTCACTGCACTCCAGTCAAAATTGAACTTCACTCTGCTGAAGAGAGGGGAAATTAGCATTACAAAGTCCTGAGGGCCTTTGTGCATTTATATAGTTACCCACATGATTTAGGCACATTTGAGCATTCTTTTGGATGCTTATTTTGACTTTTACTTGGTATTACTGTCTTAGCCTCTGTGTCCTGGCTCAATGTCAGCCAAGCATAGATGATAGTGGCAACATGCTAATATCTACATTTGGCTTGAATAAGTTATGGTTAGGACCAGCAATGGAAATTAAACTAAGGGAATTGAAGGCCAGATGTTTCTCTCATCGGTCTCTTTATACTCTCTTAAGAACTAAATAGTCTTGAGATTATGTGTGGCAGTTTTAAATTATTCAGTACTAGGGGTATTTCAGTTTTGATTCCTTACACACTGACTCCATTTAAATTTTGCAGCCTGTATTAAATTGTGTATGTTTGGTACTTTTGTTGTTTTATCAACACACTCCTAGGAATACAACCATGCTTGGTCCGTCTGTGTGTAGACACACCAGTTTGAGACTAGTGACAGCAGAAGGCATGCTGAAGGCCAGGTGGATTGCTTTATATGTAGTGAAGGCCCCTGTTTATCTTGTTTTGCCTGTGGGGAGTGATATTGTCTCTCTCTCTTTTTTTTTTAATGGTTTATTTGCTGGAGACTGGCTCAGTCTTTAATGCTGCGACCTCCAGCAACGTGAAAGACAGAACAGCTTCATCACTGTTGGAGGTCTGATCTTGTATGCTGTCCTTTCAAAAGCCCACCAGATAAATATCATGTCATGGGTTTAGTCTTGTGCTGACTCTATAATAATGTTAAGTGGGATTCAATATGCAAACTGCGGTTGAAATTAGTCTAGCATTTTATTTATTTAACAGTAATAGGGTGATTTAATGGTGCTAGAGTCTTGACCTTCCATCATATGTTTGTGATGATCTCTTGGCTCACAATTAGTATTGTTGTCTGTGGCAGTTGCCGTACCATGCCGTGTCATACATGCCATTTAGTGAGTGTAGAAAAAGAGCCAGTGAGCCAAAAGTATGCATGCTCTGATTCACTGATTACATGGTGTGCTGGGTAACCATGTGTCTGTAATGAATCATATGACTGAAAGCTTACACAGAAACAAAAACATAACAGAATGCAAGCAAGGCAGCATTCTTTTTCTTGAATTGAGCTTATGGCAGGAACCTCAGAAATTCACTACAGAAAATATTTCAGTACATCTTGAAAGATGTTTCTTGAAGGCATCTGTAACCCTGAGTAACTGATTATATCTGGTCCAGATCAGTGGATGTAACTTGACAGGCTTGAACACACTGAGGCTGGAAAGTAAGCATGATAAATCCCCTTTGGAGAGTCAAAGCATTTCGTTTACAAATTAAAACAGAATGCAGTACCACTCATACTTTGTAGCATGTTGTAGTAGTAGTAGTAGTAGTAGTAGTAGTAGTAGTAAAAGAAAGTAGTCTATATAACATGCATTTGCTTTTTGCCCCATTTTCACATTTAGATTGCACAGAAATATGACATGCAGAAGGAAGAGGAGCTCCGTTTCTGGATCGAAGAGGTGACTGGCATGCCCATCGGAGACAACTTTCAGAAGGGCCTGAAGGATGGTGTAATTCTATGCGAGTAAGTTCATATACTGCAGAGTGTGTGTGTGTGTGTGAGAGATTAGTTCTCTCTGCACTCTGTCATACCGCTCCTCCAGGGAGCTGACATGGTGGCTATCTCCTTGTCAGCCCTGTGTGATCTGCCATTACTTTACTGTGTTCGAGAGTGCTGACTCAGTGTGCATGACAGATTGAATAAAACTAACTATCTTTAGAGTTAAATATCTTCATGGACTTTTGTTTACAATATTCTTTTTAAGGCCTTTAGTTTATCATTTTGTTTCTATGAATGTGTAATGTGCTTTAGTAAGATTAATCTTTGTCCCTGTGTCATTTTAGGTTAATAAACAAGCTGCAGCCAGGTTCTATAAAGAAAATCAACCACTCACAGTTGAACTGGCACAAGGTAGACTTATTGCTGCTGCTGTTTTCCATCCAACCGAACTCCTTTTGTTGTGCAAACTTATTCAGTCTGTGTCCTGGAAAGCAGAGATATAATATAAGGAATAACCCCTTACACAACAGTAGTCTCCATAGCCACCTTGTGCTGTGGTAATCATGAAACTCATGATTTTTATCTGTTATTGTGTCCTAATGGGGTTAGTGTAAAACATCTTTCTTTATCGCTTCATCTTTTTGTTTCCTGTAGCTGGAGAACCTTGGGAATTTCATCAAAGCCATCCTAACCTATGGCTTGAAGCCCAATGACATCTTTGAAGCCAATGACCTCTTTGAAAATGGAAACATGACTCAAGTCCAGACCACACTGCTCGCCCTTGCAAGCATGGTATATTTTGATCCTCTGTCATGTACTGGGAACACAGTGAAGCTTATTTCTTATGAATCAGCTTGTGTTGTGTTTATGCCCAATTTGTGCAACATGCATGTTAAATGTGTAATTTTAAAACTAATTTTATTAATTATTTGCAGGCGAAAACCAAAGGCCTTGATACAAAGGTTGACATTGGAGTGAAATACGCAGATAAGCAGGAAAGGCATTTTGATGACGATAAGATGAAGGCTGGCCAGTGTGTTATCGGACTTCAGGTTAGACAGGCTTCTTCTTCGGCTGCTTTTAATATCTGATTGAGTGATCAGAATGATGCTATTTTGCTATATATTATAGAACTGGGCAAATTAATACACAGCTGATGTTTTTAGATGGGGACTAACAAATGTGCAAGCCAGGCCGGCATGACTGCTTATGGCACGCGGAGACACCTTTATGACCCAAAGACCCAAACAGACAAGCCTTATGACCAGACAACCATCAGCCTGCAGATGGGCACTAACAAAGGAGCTAGCCAGGTACACCCACTAAACAAGCTGACAGTTTTACAGTTGTGGTAAAAGTGTGTAATGAGTAATACTGTACTTCTTACACAGTGGCACTGTGCTATAGATGAATGAAATCAAAAAGCTTAATGAAATTACATTACAAAATATATATGGATGGATGGTTGATCGTGATGGTTGATCACATGATTGTGTGTTTGATTTGGTTTTGTGATGCTTTGTACCGTTTGTCTTGTTTAAATGTGTTTCTCCCCATGTATTATCATCTCCCTAGGCTGGCATGTCTGCCCCAGGCACCAGAAGAGACATTTTTGATCAGAAGGTCGCTGTGCAACCTCTGGATAACTCCACCATCTCCCTGCAGATGGGCACCAACAAGGTGGCATCTCAGAAAGGCATGAGCGTGTACGGGCTTGGCAGGCAGGTCTACGACCCCAAATACTGTGCCCCGGCCACAGAGCCCATCATCCATGCCAATGGCAGTCAAGGCACAGGCACGAACGGCTCAGAGATCAGCGACAGTGACTATCATGTGGAATACCAAGAGGAGGAGTACCAGGGCAATTATCATGATGAATACAGTGGCCACTACAATGACCAGGGTATCGACTACTAGGGAGAGGTGCATCATTACTCGAAACAGTATTAATGCAATATATTCTCAACAGAGCAAGTCTTTTGCTATCATCAGTAGTCTTTGTTTTGTATTAAGGGATGAGAGAGTGTTATTGGCTTGTGATCCTTGCCCCTACTCTAGATGACCTGTTTTTAAGCTGGCCATGTTTTACTATGGTCATATTTAAATATAAACAGAAAGATACCTAAAACCTGCTATGTTATGATTCAGAATGTTACTTTTAACTGCTTTTTTTTTAATGAAGAATGGAGAACTGTGAAGAAAATATTCCACATTTTCACTATGCAGAATTTGCTCAGCGGAGATCCACTTTTTTATTCCCTGCGATTTCATTAATAAGTTTATTAATTGACTTTTCACACATCTCTGAGTGAATCAGTCTGAATTCGCAATTAAGCATCACCAGCCAATCTCTGCTCTATTGTAACATAAAAGGACTGAGGATGATCCTAAGCTGTGTCAAATAATGGGCAGAAATTTAGAGTAAAAGCCTTTAAATCATTTAATTTGTGTTTTGACATCACTGGAAGATGATTTTCATATATTTTAAATTGCCGAGGCTTTAGTGCATTTAAGAGAGTTGCTTCATTAGACTGGATAACCAAGAGTTCTTTTCATTTCCTGCTTTTATCAAAGTTTTATTTGTGCCATAATCCTTTTAAATTGTTCTTATACATTCCACTCCCACTGTATTTATTGTCATTTTGTCATTTAAGCTGTTCCTCTGTCATACGGTTCTTTTTATGAATAAATTGTATGTTATAAATAAATCCTTTGAATGTCTTGGTTCTTTGATAGAATCATAAATCTTCAGTTTTGAGGCTACCCTCAGACAACTTCCAGAAGACTTTTGGAAGTGGTTGCATGAGCCAGTGGCCCAAGATTTCTGGAAATAGTTATATAAGATCTTTGAGTGGAAACGCAGGCTACGAAGTAAAGAAATTCTGCATAAAAGTCACTGGAGAGAAAATTGCATCTTGTGCTTATACATGTACCACAGCATGAGAGGTTGGGGTTTAAAGTGAATTACTGAAAAGTTTTGGTTTGCATGTATTTATTCTGGGGTAAAACAGAATAGTTGCTATTCTGTGCTGTGGTTCTTAACCATCATCCTTCAATCAAGAGTAATGTACTCAAACTACTGCACTGATTGCTCAACACATCCAAGTTGGTAAATAGATACAGGGTAACTGGGTTCAGCAAATATCTACAGCTTGATCTGGATCATCGAACATATTCTTAACTAGTGGTTTTAGATACGCTTACCCAGCTTTTTTTCTCCAGTTGTGTGCGCAATACATTGACACAAAACGAAAAGTAAACTGATGAGTAAATATACAAGTAGAATGTAATTGCGTATTTCTACTATAAATGACTGAAAGGCTTAAAACTCCAAAGAAAACTTTAAGTAAATTGTCCAGAAAAGTAACATAGTTAATTGTTCCTATAACTTCTGTCACTGTATGAAATTCTTATTCTTTTCACTTCCATGTCAGTGTAAAATATTTTATTACTTCAGAACCTAATAGCCATGTACTTTGCTTGATGTACCATTGCAAAAGTACCCAAAATAAAGCCACATGAGTAAAGCATCTGAATGACAGAACATTGACCAAAAGAGAACCGGCCTTTACAAGAAAGCTATGGCATTTGCTAGAGCACTGCCGCCTTCTCCTTTCCCCCTTCACTCCACTGCAGAGAAATAATCAGTGCTTTGTGCTAGCTGTGGAATCCAGGACCAAGGCGCAATTACAGGGAAGCCCCCCCCCCCCCCCCCCAAAAAAAAAGCCTGTTACCACAGAAACCTAACCAGTCCTGCAGCATAGCACACAACTGAAAGCATTCAATTCCAGTTTTCCTTTACTGCTTCAAAACCGGTGAGCCAAAACCATGTTTAAACCTCAGCTATACTGAAACCTGATAATTGATAATATGTTTACTGAGTCACATGCCAAAATATTCTGTCTCTGAGCAATTGTGGTACTTTATCCTCATGCCTTAGTGTTCATGATTTATGAGATAATGTCACTTTCCACTGACAGCCATTCATGTGGTTCTATTAAAAATGTAGTACTAAATTCTATTGAACCTTGAGAGATACTGGTTTGAAGTTATATTTCAGAAACTATTCTTTATCCGCATTTCATGTTTCTCGACTCAATCACTCCTCACTGAAACATGATAGAGGCCTTCAGCAGCCTAGCAGCATGTCATGAATCCAAAGACAATAGCGAGTGGGAGCGAACTGTGTCTGTGAAAACAGTTTTCAGGACTACAGTCTGGACTTTATTAGCAGATTGCTTCTGCTCACTTTACCTTAGAATGTAACTCACCTCACCTCAACCCAGGCTGAAAAGGGAGATTTGGAAGCTGAAAGGAGAGAAGAAAGAAGTAGATTACCAGGAATGAGGATACATTCAGCTTTAGCCAGACATGCACAGAGGGCGGAGGGGGTGTGAAGGAGGGAAGCAAGGAGGGGGGAGGGGGGATTTCCTGGAGTTGACGGGTTGCTGATCACAGTGAGATACAGCCCCCTTGCTGACAAGAGCTGGGCCTGATCCAGGAACAGTTGAAATGCCCGGAGGGGGTCTCTGTGTGTATCTGAGACTGCTTCTACAGGTCCTGACACAAAGCGGATCTAACTCCTGCTCTAATATTGTTATGGTCTTAGCCTTCTTTTGTTTCCCCTTTCCACAATCAGCAATAAAATTCCAGTCATGCCTTTGTAAGTGGAACCACTTGCAGTGAGTCTTTTATTAATCTTGAGAAGTGCAGCATTAAAGGCACCACCCTGTTCAAAATTCTTTAAATAGCTCTTAAAATCTTGTCAGCTTTTACAGTTCAAACTCCAGTCATTGATTTAGATTTTTTTGTTTGTTTGTTTATCAGTGATGTTTCAATGTGCTTGGATTTGGATGTAGTTGTAGAACTTATCTTTTCAAATAATAAGTATCCTTGGCAGCCAGGACCTCACTGGATTTGGGTAGACATTTTCCAGCAGAACACTTAAACCCAACAAACTGTCTGAGACTAACCTAGATATCAAGCAAAGAAAATATTACTTTTTTTCTGGTACAAGAACAGCTTTTAGGAGGCTATACAAAGGGATGCTAGATTGAATATAATATACTCAGCAAAAAAAAGAAACGTCCTCTCACATTCAACTGCTTTTATTTCCAGCAGATTTCTTAACATGTGTAAATATTTGTATTAACATAAAAAGATTCAACAACTGAGATATAAACTGAACAAGTTTCACAGACATTTGATGAACAGAAATGATAAGTCCCTGAACAAGGGGGGTTACTTTTTATCAAAAGTAACAGTCATTATGTTGTGGCCTCCAGCTGCTTTAATACTACAGTGCATCTCATCCTCTTGGACTGCACCAGATTGGTCAGTTCTTGCTGTGAGATATTACTCCACTCTTCCACCAAGCCATTTGCACGTTCTCAATCACGTCTGGGGGAGACACATGGTTACACGTAATTTTCCACTGCAAGGACGATCAGCTGTCCTTCCTGTCTCCCTGCAGCACTGTCTTAGACGTCTTACATTACAGACATTGCCGTTTATTCCTCTGACCACGTCTGCAGTCCTCACGCCTCCCTGCAGCAGGCCTATGGCATGTTCACGCAGGTGAGCAGGAACCCTAGGCATCTTTCTCCTAGTGTTTTTGAGAATCAGTAGAAAGGTCTCTTTAGTGTCCTAAGTTATTGTAACTGTGACCTTAATTGTCTACCACCTGTAAACTGTTAATTTCTTAAGGACTGTTCCACAGGTGCATGTACAATAATTGTTTATGGTTCATTGAACAAGTATGAAAAACATTGTTTAAACCTTTTCCAATAAAGAAAAGTTAAAGATAACTTTATAAAATTATCTTTAAAATACAGTCTCCTGAAAAAGGGACGTTTCTTTTTTTTTTTGCTGAGTTTATCTGTAACCAGTTCACATCGCAGTTATTTTTAGCTCTCAGTGGTTAAAACAGCTCAAGAGTGAAGCCCAACTAATTTGGCAAGTTGTACAGTAGAGTGCTATTCTGTACTTTTTTTTATTGTTGGCCAAGTGTGTATGTGTTCTTTTACTTGCTAATCATATGTATTGTAGTTGAGTGCTGAATGGAAGTCACTGATAAAACCGTCTTTGTTCAAGATAGATTAAAAAGAGAGAAAATGGAGAAAGGAAAAAGAAATTAAAAAAATACTTTTGAACACTCAATGCTACTGATTCATGCATAGCTTGTTACGAGGTTTTCAGGATTTCTCTTTTCCTTTTTGTTTTCCTACTATCTCCAGAAAGAATGTCAATAATTCTGTAGCCTGCTGTTCATCAGTCTCCGGCTGAGAACAGATGTTTGAACCATGCCTCACCCACTTCTACTGAAAAAGTAATATATTTTAGGTACCACCCATGACATTTGCCACTGTGGTCACCCAATCACTCATCAACACGCATATCGGTCAATACTTTCTCTATTAATGTTAAATGTCTCCTTCCTTTGCTCCTTCACTTAAAAAAAAGTCCATCTAGCAGCCTAAAACCCTAGGGTCTCTGTTTCTGAAAAAGTTCAGAGGAGAACCACTTTGGGAGGAATAATAAACTTTTTGGCATCTAAGGAATCCTTCAGAAACCCATTTTTCTAGGAGCGCACAAGATGGCAGTTGAGCTTTGGATCATCATAATTCTACCAATAATGGTCAAGATACTTCAGAGCCATGACTAAATAGCATAATTTCAATTCAGGCTAAAAATTCAAACATATACTGAAGTACAGGAATAATAATCACCTCACAATATCATCCTTTTGTGTACCTTCTCTTTTCCTGTTTGTTTCTTTGCTTGATTTGCTTAATTTTCTTAGTCGTTCACATTCAACCAGACAAGTTTATTCATGGCCAATCTGGTCTCATGGCAGAGAAGTAACAGGGAATGTATGTTCTGTACACCATACCATAAGTTAGTGTCAGTAACTATAATGAAAAATGAAGCTGCAGATATTATGGTGAAACAAGAGGTAAGACTTCCTCTTTTTTAATAGTCAATAAGTTAACTATTACATCCTCTTCAAAGAGCTGCCCTTAGACATAAATATTTCTTCAGTCAGAATTCAGTCATTGTATTTTAGTCATGAAACACACAGAGGAACCTATTCACTGGCAATCTATTGATGATTTATTAAGGGTCCAGCAAAGTGGGTTTGCAAAGAGTCGAGCACAATATTGCATAGGAGCAGTCTATTGATATATCTAATCTGGTGGTGGTTCTGGAACATTTACAGTTACAATTGCTGTAAGTCAAGAAAAAAATATTTGACCTGGCTATTATTTCAAGCACTCAATTCCTGTAAATGGTGTTAGCAGCAGCCAATAAATGGTGAGGAATTTTCAAAAGTGTGTGCACAGGAAAATCAAGGCGGTTGCCCAGAACACAGCCATACATATGTATATGCAAGTATGAGATGCAGTCAGTGATGCTTAAATAGCCAGCAACGTCTTCTCTTGCTAAAGTAACTGACACTAGCAAATCCATCACTGTTTTTACACCGTTCCACAGAGAAAAATATTTTCCCCAAAACAAGAGTTCTTTAAACAGCTTTAAAAACAAAATTAGAAACAATAAAAATAATATTACAAACGAACATTATGTAACACTTTACACACACACACACACACATGCACATATTCTTTTGAGCGTCTTGTGCCTTAAACAGAGGTGCAACAATCATCTTAGACTAAACAGTAGGATTTAAGTAATTCTAAACGTTTCCATTTTATAGTGGAGCATTCCACTGACAGGGGAATTGTTATTCATTTACCAGACTTTTCTTTTAAATCAACTGCATGCACCAGTAAAGTTCAGTCCAAGACAGTGACTCACCACAGCACCACACTATATTTTAAAGCTTAGTTTTCATTTTCTATTCTTTCAACCTCCATTCTTGAAAATATGGAGTGTATATGGAGTTTTGTGTGACTTACCACACAATAACCCGTAAAAATCCTGGAATTTAACAGTAGATACAGAAATACTGGGACTGAGATAAATAATGTGAGAGGGAGATAAATAACTTAAAGTTCCAAGTTAAAAAGTAGAGATGTATTTACAGGTATCCACACAGTTTCTGCAGCATGTAGCTGGTTATTTGTTTTTCAGACAAAAGAAACAACAGAAATCCCAAGTAATCACAAGAAATTAAAACAAGAAGTCAGCTCGCCTAAGACCACTGCCTTGCAGCTATGATGTCTCTTACAGCCTTCACCAGTGTGTATCTGCTGTGTGAGGGCATCGTCTGTTTCCTAAGGATGCTTCTGTATTTGGGTGTGTTGGAAACAGGGGAATGGGAAAAGTCATAGGTGTGGAAAGATAATGATGATACAAGACCCATGTGACCAATTGAAGTTACAAATGATTTACTGACGTCTGTGTTTCCCAGAGGATCTCAGTTTCCCAAAGAGGGGTTGAAACTAATCTGATCCAATTTAGTCCAGATTGGAACGATTGTTCGGTTGAGTTGGAAAGATCGTTATCATTCTAACTGCTAACAGAGGGATGTGTATATGTATCTTTTGTGGACTAAAGTAAAGTAGTTTTTTTTTCTTTTAAATGAGAGCATGGTGTCTTCGATGTCAGTTACTCGATATTAATTTCTTGTTTATAGAACTGATGTGTAAATTTTATTTAAAATATATATAAAAAGTCATTTAATTCTTTTAAATACATTATTATGTCTGCTATATGTATGTATGTCTAAAAAAGAAATTACTTTGTTTACAGAATGCGAAAGTAATTATCTGGGGATCTGCAGCAGAGCTCTTTCTTAGAGACATTGTGCAGGCTTGTACCTCTCTAGACATCTTTTCTTACAGACAGAAAGACAGCTAAACACAGACTGGTACAACAACATGAGTGTGGCCTACCTGATAACATTTCTGGCCTAAATTCACTGATACTGCACTATCACCATTTATGAAAAGAATCGATCTGATTTCTGGCTACTGGAGGAATACAAAGCTATTCTGTTTGACAAAGTTAATAGATGGCATCTGATGCAAGAACATTCTTATTATCCTGTGGCCAGCGGATTCTGGGCTTTTCTTGTGTTTGTAAATAAAAACAGTGTGTGGCAGCTGACTGCTGCCAGCTTTGCTTGAATTTTAATGTACATTGTCTGCCCTCTGGTGGACTAAAAGAACCTGCAAAAATGGAGTCCTGATCAAACACGGCACCAAAGAGAAAATTCAGCTGAATCTGTGTTGGAAGAGGATTTTATAGTAATAATAAAAACAGTAAAAAAAAAAAAAAAAAAAATCCATAGATAGAAAAAAAATTTATTCATACCAAAGTTTGTCTCTATACCCGTATTATTGGGTTTGTACTATTAAAATAAATCTACAGAAAGACTCATTGTTTGCTGCCATCTGCCCACCAAGGCTTAGCACTCATTGAACTTACTGAAGTGAGCTCTGTTTTAGGCTAGCCTAAATCATGTGCATGGTGTCCAACTTATGCAATCATCCAAACAAGTCATGCCACGTATATAACCCCAATTCCAAAAAAGTTGGGATGCTGTGTTAAATGTAAATAAAAACAGAATGCAATGATTTGCAAATCTCATAAACTCATATTTTATTCACAGTAGAACATAGAAAACCTATCAAATGTTTAAACTGAGTAAATGTACCATTTTGAGAAAATTTTGCAACACTTACCTTTCCGGCCTTTTGTTGCCCCCGTCCCAAATTCTTTGAGACCGTGTTGCGGCCATCAAATTCAAAATTACTCAATTTTTTTCTTAAAATGGTACATTCACTCAGTTTAAACATTTGATATGTTTTCTATGTTCTATTGTGAATAACATATGGGTTTATGAGATTTGCAAATCATTGCATTCTGTTTTTATTTACATTTATTTACATTTTACACAGCGTCCCAATGTTTTTGGAATTGGAGTTGTAAAGCAAATATAATAATTTCATTATGTAGCAATTCATTTTATACCATGCAACAAATCAGATATTTTACAAATGCAACCTTGTTGTAATTAGGCAGTGCAGCCCCTCCTTCTCTCCCTCCCTCTCTCTCTTCTTCCCTCCATCCTCATCTGAAGATCTCCCTACCCCAACACACCTAGCCCACCCCCTAAGGGCTTAATAAATCGAAAGTGTATTGACAGCGGAGAAAACTTTAAACTGTGCAGGTCAGGGAGTCCTTGCCAGCTGATATACATTGGGAATGAGGCCTGCCATATTTAATAATGCACAGAACCTTTTGAACAAATAGGAACTGAAGCTCCACTTGGGCTGCAGGTCCAGAACAGCTTCAACCCCTGGGGTACACAACAAAAACTCCAGTGTTAAATTAACACAATATAGTGTTTATATATGGCCAATTGGACACAAATGAACACTCTGGATGTTAATTCAACCCTTGAATGAACTTTGTGGAAAGGCTGAAGTTGATGTTTTAATTTAGTGCCTAACTGCACTGGTGGAAACTCAGAATCCAAACTGAGACTGCCACGTAAACTTCATAAACTTGTGAGCTGAATCCAGTCTGTTAGAATAAAAGTCACAGATCCGCAGTTAGATCCCTGCACTATACAGGAGGTTGTGAGTTTGAATCCTAGTTCCACCCTGCTGTTAATCTTGGTCCTTCTGCTGAAAAATCCAGTTGGTTAAGCTGGACCACCTTTGCCAGCTGGTAAACACTAATCCTACTCATTGTAGAAGTTAATCAAAAAAAAGTAACACAACAGTAAGGCAATTAGCAAATCTCAAACATTTATTGAGAAGCTGGAAAATATCATAACATACCACATGGCAAAGCTGTTCGGCCTCAGGTAGCTGGCCAGGATAAGCTGGATATTTGAACCGGAAAGACCCTTAAGCCTCATCTGATCAACTCAACTTGAAGTCGCTATGGATACATGTAAAAAAAAAAAAAAAAAAAACAGTCCTCACACTGTATTGCTCTCTGAATATGCATATGCAAGAATACCTTCCAAATGACATAATTATTAATGCAGCAAATTAATGTTATGCCTACGAATATATTTATCCCTAACCCTAATAGCAACCAAAAGGAAACATTTTGACTCTTTCAATTAATTTTTTTAATGCAGTTTTACTGCATTTCAGTTTTATCACACACCAGGAGTCAATAACTGTTAGGGGTCAATATCTAAAGTAACAGTCAGTATGTGGTGTGGCCTCCAGCTGCTTTAATACTACAGTGCATCTCATCCTCATAGACTGCACCAGATTGGCCAGCTCATGCTGTGAGATGTTACTCCAACCTTCCATCAAGGCATTTTCAAGTTCAATTCAATTTTATTTGTATAGCGCGTTTTACAATAGACATTGTCTCAAAGAAGCTTTACAGAAATATCAACAAGTTCTCGATCACATCTGGGGGGGGGGGGGGGGGGGACATAATTACACATAATTTTTAACTGCAAGGACGATCAATTGTCCTTCCTGTCTCCCTGTAGCACTGTCTTAGGTGTCTTACATTACAGACATTGCCGTTTATTGCTCTGACCACATCTGCAGTCCTCATGCCTCCCTTCAGCAGACTGGAATAAAGTTGGTTTGACGTTGGAGGTTCGATATTTGCAGATATGCGGGAAATTAAGGGACCGTCTCTAAAGTTACATACGATATTGTTATACACGTTTCTAACTTCAATAGCATTTGAAGGGAATGACTTATTGTCACACAACCAACTGTAAAGTGTTCATCTAGTTGTCAACTATAACGCACACCTTTTAGATTTTTTATATTTAACAAAATAAACTATTAAATCATATGTAAAATTTGCCATGCATTTCACTACCAAATGAGCTCATACACAAAATATACCATAATATAAAACTCAATAGCATTTGAAGGAAATGTTATCATTCCCTTCAAATTGAAATTAAAAACGTGTTTAATGTCGTGTATAACTTTAGAGACAGTCCCTTAATTTCCGCATATCTGTAAATATCTAATCCCCAAAGTCAAGCTAACTTTATTCAGTCTGCTGCTGGTCTATGGCATATGTGAATATGGTGAGCAGGAACCCTAGACATCTTTCTTCTGGTGTTTTTCTCTTTAGTGTCTTAAGTTTTTATAAGTCTGACCTTAATTGTCTACCACCTGTAAACTGTTAGTATCTTAAGGACTGTTCCACAGGTGCATGTACAATAATTGTTTATGGTTTATTGAACAAGCATGAAAAACATTGTTTAAACCCTTTCCAATACAGATCTGTTAAAAAAAAGAAAACAAAAAGCTTATTTGGATTTTATAAAAATTATCTTTGAAATACAGTCTCATTTTCTTTTTTTGCTGAGTACATGAATGTATGGGTGAATGTTGTGTATGTCTTTAAGAATGAGAGTGAAACCTGATACCCACGGCAGAGAGCGCTTTGCCCTGCAGTAACCTCCTCCATCTCTGCGCATCAGGTTTGCAGCATCCTGATTTAGCATGTCTCATTTCTGCTCTGCTCATCGAACTAACTTTTAACCACGCTGGGCATTAAAACGCGGATGAAGGAAGACACAGCTATGCTTCGTGGTGTTGTGGAGCACCGACAGTGTTGCTGAGTGAGCAGAGACATTTTTCAGCCCATGATGCATTCAACCGCCGAGCTCAGGTAGCTGACAATTACAGCAGCGACGGAACTACATATACCAGCTAAGCTAACATGGTTCATGTTTGACAAGAGGTAAGCATGACCGATACATTAAACAGCCTGTGGTTAATATTAGGATTCTTGTTTTTTTTTTTTTAGGTGAGGGGGTATTGTAACGAGACCTGGCCTAGGGTTACAAAAATATTAGTATAACAACCAACGACCATGTTTTCCCGAGTCGAGTGTTTTCGCCCTCCTTATAAACACTATATACACCCTTATACACTACATTCAAAACATAGCCTGTATAAAAAACTATTCTGGTATGGATATGGAGCTGTGTTAGCGTACTGTTCTTATATACTGTTTAGCACAGAAGCAGGCTCAGTCGTCATCTTTAATTTGTCCACTTTATGTATGAATACGTAAAAATGCATATATAGCTATAGCTCTGCTAAGTAACTTGCACACTGAAACACAGCTCAACGAAACAACAAGCTGGGATTTGCTGAAGCTCATTCGAGCTCAGTGCTTGCTACTTTGATTGTCAGGTTTAGTAGCTAGATACATACTGGTAATGTAGGCAGGAAATAGGGTTAAACGTATAGTTTTAACAGGAAATGCGTTAGTGGGCAATGCAGCGTTCACGAGCGACTGTAGCTACAGCTGTTGAGTATTTGTAAATCTGAGCAGCAGCGTTTTCGGTTAGGCGTTAACCTTTCAACAATTTCCTGGTGTTTCATATTTCTGTGCAGTTGAATGTGATAAGTGAGTGAATAATCTGTGTACGATACTTTTCTCAACGCAGATATGCACATGATGGAGAGGACATTAATGCTCCTGTTGGTCTCAGTTCTCTTTACACCATCGGCATTTACTCTTTATTTTATTAACACGATCACACACCTTTTATTCAAGAGTTTTGATCTTTGGCATTTTAGACACATTCAAGCTTAGCTATCAGTGAGCTGAATCTGAGAATGGTAATCATTTAAGCCGCCCAAGACCTTGAAGAATTGCAGGCATGGCAGCAGTGGTATCTTAAACAAACATTAGTCTGGCATTGCTTTGTAGCCTTTTTAAGGAAATGCAGTGCTCTGGGATTCAATCTACACACTTGGTTTAAAATGAATGAGAACATATTGCATGACTGGTTTAAAGAAACATTTGCTGTCTAACAAGGTTGCTGTTTGTGCTTTACATATGTTGCTTTGTGACCTGTAAAGGCATTTGCCCTTGACAGCTGGCACGTGTGTCACAATATGAGGAAGAACTTTGATTAAATTTCTATGACACTGAAGTATCAGTGTTAGACAGACAGTTATACTGATTTTTATTAAACGCTTGCAACAGGGATGCAAATTGTGGTGCACATGTGACTATCTAAAATAAAATAAAAATCTTACATAAAGCTTTGTACTTCAATTGCAAAATGCAGCCCTTATAGCTTGGGAGTAGTGTGTGTGTGTGTGTGTGTGTGTGTGTGTGAGGGAACCCTGGGTACTTGGGAACACTGAGCAAGCTGTGACGTACCGAGCGTGGGACACCATGTGGTTAAGTTCCTGTGTCACAAGCATCACGTAGGCGTATAGATAAGACTGTGTATCTGTGTGTTCAAAATTGATGGAGAAAGCATGCAGTAAGACTGGTTTGGCCCAGGCTAGGGCTCTGACTGCATGGAAATGTCCTAGTGTGACAGATTGACCAGGTGCTGATTGCACACACTGCAGCACTGGCACATGTTGTGTTTACCTGCATGGTAAAAGACACAACTTGCCTCCACTGTATGTCCGTGATTTGCATCACTCTGTTTAGCAACAACACCTGTATATTAGCTTTGTAATTACAGTTTAATGTATACACATCCTTTTTTTCTTTTATTTATTACTATTGTTTTATTTTATTTTTGTTTTATTACTATAACTGTTAGGCCTGTTACATGTTTTCATGTGCTGTGGTGTACAGTGTAACTGAGTATGTTCTAATGTGCTTATGAAATGAATCAAATCAAATGCCTTAAAAAGTTACTTTGTAACCAGCTAATATTTATAATGATATGTTAGTTATTGCGATTACATCAGTACTGCTACTTTTCTAATGTCAAGTGCAGGCTTGTGTACTACACACACACACACACACACACACACACACACACACACACACATATTTAAGCAGTTATAGCCTGAGGTGAAAACATTTTTGAGACATTGCATTAACTGTAAGTGGTTGTGATAAACAGGTTTGGAAACCACATCAGTCAGAAGTTCATCTAAGGCCTGAAGATAACTGTTTAACGGAAAATATGCCTCCTCCATACATGGGGAGCTCCATTAATTATTGATTAGGCATAATCCCAGTTTTGACTGTGATAAAGACTTGACAGAAGCTTCTATTTAGCATGATGTTAGATGATTAATCCAGTACTGGGGTTTTCCAGACGTTCACTCCTTTTGTTCCTTGAATATTTACTACAACAGCATGACTGCGAGTGTTTTATACATCAGTTCTATAAACACGCAATTAATATTGTGTAACTGACATTTCAGACACAGTATGTCCAAATATTTTGTTTATTTTTGCTCCATCAATGAAAATATTTCCCCAAGAAGCCACAGACTGAAGCCTCTGGTAGACTTTTTTTTTTTACGCGTAGGCTAGCGTATGCACACAGTCATACGCATAGCCTTTCAAAGTATACTCCATTCGACATGTACGCCTACAGAGGAGGTCGACGCATGTGCATAACGACAACTTGCACTACCCCTCCTGGCCTACAAGAGTCAGTACAGAGCAGTAAAGCAGGTCTTCTTCTGTGAAGGACGACAACGAAAAAGAATCACAACACGAAGAACAATGCTTGGGCAATCTCTCACCACGATAAGCACCATATACAAATCCTTATACTCTTTAAGGCTAGAATTATACAAATGCGTGTACTTTCTAACCTGCATTCCGTTTATTCTTCAACTACCTTAACAATCAACAGCTCAAGGTCACTGTCGCCACCTTGTGGAACAACTAAATAGTGCAAAAGAATTCAACGCGCATGTGTGACCTATGCACGGTAAGAAAAATCTGCCGGGACGCGTACAGTACGCGCGTACTCTGCTGATGACGAAATTTGTTTCACACATACTGTATACTGTTCTTAGCATACGCAAAAAAGCGAAGCCTACTTTCTGCTTGACTGATGACCCATAGTAAGTGTAGTAAAAGTTTCAGTGTAACAGACCATTGCTAGAATAGGACATTTATGTATCAAACATAGAAAAGTAGAGTGAGGCAAACAGTTAAATGTACCATTTCTGTTGTAGTAAATATCAGCACTCTTGGAATGCTGCTTGTCCAATCAGAATGAGTGGATTAGATGAATGAGTGAATCAGAACTAACTGTTGTATAATGCAAAATGACAGTTATGGTAAATGTTAGTATATTAGCCTGATTTTAAAAATGACTTGCTTATATATTCTAGCATTAGATAAGCAAGCCTATTTCACAGTTTCACTATGCCTACAGTGCTTTGCCTATAGTACAGAGGCTTGAAAGTCCTTATGTTGGATTTCTAAAAGTATGTTGTCAAAGTTTGACATGTGGAGCTCGGAAAATTAAAAAATAAAGAGTTTAAAGTGCCAAATCAAACACAGCAGCTACAAAATGAATTACAAGTAAATAACAATAACAATTTGACAGTGCAAAAATAAAAGCTACAGAAAATATCTCCTCAACTTGAAATTTCAACTCGTCAACTTGGGGTAGTCTTCTCAACTACCAGTTCCTTACCTGTCAAATCAACATGGCCGCTCACACTGTAAACAGTGTAAAGTACTCCTAATTTAAACAACAGTACTCTACTCATAAATGATCTTATAGCAGTATTGGCTTTAACTCAATTAATATTCAACCACAGTACTTGGTTAAATCTATAACAATGACCATACTAATCAGTGTTTGAGAAATCATAAATGTTCGAGTTATCACTCATATAACTGACATTAGCAGTTAGCTTTTTGCTAAGCTACTCGTTAATGCCCGCTGTTCTTGCCACTCGGATCTGTAGCCGTAAAAGTGCAGTTAAAGCAGCTTTTTAGCTTTACATGCTGTAATAGAGCAAACAAAAGATAGACTTTCGTAGAGGTGACTATGTTTGTTTCCCCACTTCGCACATCGAATGCCTCAGTGAATTGAAATTCCATCCAGGGTGTATTCCTGCCTAATTTCCAGTGATGATCAGGATAAAGTGGTGTTGAATATGAATGAAAGACCAGGAAGGATATAACATTAAAGACATAAACATCACCTCCAGTGATAATTGATTGATCCATTTTTCAAAGGTGGCACAGATTTGTTACTTTGTGTTCTGGCATTTTGACAGACACAAAACTGCTGATTTTCTAATAGTGACATGCTAAACCTAATTCCTGGTTCCTAGCTGTCTTTTTGCCCTTAAATAGACCTTGAGGTGAAAAATAAATTTGTGACCATTTTTCTTTTCTCTTTTTGATATGATATCATTATTTTTAACATTAGATGGTGCCTGAACAGAAAACAGATTTAGTTAATTGGTGAATCTGTTGATGAAGACAATGGGCCTCATTTATCAAGCTTATAGTAACATAGGGTAAACGTTTGCGTAAACAAAACTGAATGAATTTTCCGTGTGATTTATGAAAGTTTTTGGAAATGCGGATTTTCTTCGTACTTGCGTGTGTACGTATGTTGATCACCCAAAAAGTGCAAAGCAGGTTCCTGACTCAGCTTGTTTGCATGCAGTGACGTGCACACACACACACACACACACACACACACACTATATATATATATATATATATATATATATATATATATATATATATATATATATATATATATATATATTATAATTATTATTAAGTATTAAGTAGTAAGATTATTATTAAATCTTCCATCAGCTAAGGCATTTGTTTATAGCTGACTTTGCTGAGCAGACAGACTGGCCCATCGTCTGTTTATACAGTGCCACTGCTCTCGTTATAATTTTGTTATACACACGCACTAGAGCACGAGTAAGATATGAACATTTGTCTGAATTTACAAGATTTTCATGAATTCTAAATCTCTTGTGTAAATGCTCGGATGAACAATTTATTAATAAATCCATTCATATCCAGCATTTTTTCCCCATACGCTATAGGAAACTCAGTCAAAAAGAATGGATTAAAAAAATAATTGTGAAAGAGTGCACTTCAAAATTCATGCAAAATATTCAAAATACTTTTTCCAGGATGGACTCGTGGACCATGTGGATAAGTGAAATCGAGATATCCAGACCCCATTATAATTATTTGCAGTACACCAAGATTCGAGATCTGTGAATCAGGTGATCTTCCTCACAATAGCCTGAGTAACATCAGAAGTGTGATGACAGCTTACTTAAAGGCAAATTTGTGTCTACTGTATATAAAACTTTATATAAAAGTTATTGGATGATATTTATTGGATGAGAGTGGGTTGATGGGTGTTGGTTGAGTTGATTGACAGGCAGAACTGACTGTCGTGCATCATGGACACACAGGAATGAAAGCATAGTTTATTGTGACAACGTTATTATGTGGGCTCATCGGCTCTTCTGTCATTGTGGCTTTTAGCAGCTTTTACCTGTAGCTTGCTTAAATCCTATATTACTGTAACTATCATCATGGAATATTTAACGTCTGTATAAAAGCATCATTGTTACTGTGAGCAGAATAAAATTACACAGGCTAAAACATTACTAAGCTCTCTTGAGGTATTCACTTTTATTTCAGAAGATAAATAAAGTTATTCTTTATCTAATGTTTGTGTAACTTTAGTACTTTTCTCTTCATAGGTCAAGGTATGTTTATAGAAAGTTGTGATTGGTATAATGACTCAGTTATTTGGAATTTACTTGCAATTGCTCTTATACAGTATTCTGTCTGTCTTCAGGCTGCACCACATACCCAGGCACCAGGACAGAGCTTTTCATGCATACTCTACATACACTAGTCTGAATCTCTTTAGTGCATTTAACAATGTCACATACAGCATGGTAATAAAATGCAGAATTGATAGGCTTTGTATAGAGTCAGTACACAGAGTATGTTTTTCCAGAGAGCAGTAGAACTTTAGGGAACTTTGAAACAACTGTGAAACATGCTCTCACTGGATCAGGAGCCCGTTTGGGATAAGAGAAACTGAGTACTCCAAACACTGACATCTTTGATTATTTTTATTGTTAATAAAGAAAAACACTTCAGCAAATCTTTTTAAGCTGAATGGGGGGGAAAAATCCAATTAAAATGTAAATGCAATACATACAAAAAACAAGCTGTGTTTCAATGAGCGGTGGATATTCTCTTTAACCCTCTTACCCCGTATGGCCGAAATCCGGCTTGCCCATCTTTGATCTATTCCCGTAAGGACGATATAGAGGATTTACAGTGTAAACGTTATCCCCGTAAGGCCGGTATACCGGCATTACTCTGCTATGATTCCTTACTTATTTAATTATTATTTTTTGACCCGGAAGGTTGATGACGTCATGATGTCACGATGTGATTACGTGATTACGTTATTACGCCGGCATTACGATGAAGCTGATCCAAGCGTGAATATTGGTGTAATAGTAGAAGTTAACTAAAAATGCCAAAGCGAAAAGCTAATCGTGTTCCAGCTAAAGTTACACCTACAGTGAACACAGGTACATCTAAAACAGTGGAAAAAAAGAAAACGTACACAGTTACACAGGCGAGAGCGAGGATTCTAGATAGTGACAGCAGTGAAAGTTCAGGCGATGTTGAAACCGAAACCGAAACTGATAGTGACGCAAACTCTCCTGATTCAGACCCTGATCCGTCGTCATCTTCAGCATCAACCAGTGCGACTGACACTGCAGGGGTCTGGAGTCATAACCTGACCATTTCTGTGCATTCGTGAAAACACTACGTGCTGATCTGATTATCACCAGAAACTTGACTTTTCCCGCTAAAATACATTTATTTATTTATTATTTACTTGAATTTATTCAAAGGCATTGACCCCGCTGATGCTCGTATGGTACTTCTATATGGGTTTTTTTTAGAGAATTGTGCTCTAAGTTTAGTAAAAACACTGAACTGCTTCATTTTCAAAGTAATATTACACAAATACATTATTATAAGTTGTTTCAAGGCCTAAAAATGTTAAAATTAAAATGTTGATTTTGGCCCAGGAACTCAGGGTTGGTGTGCTGTTTCTCTGGGAACTATAGGGTTATGGGAGATAATACTGTGGGAACTTAGGGGTAAGAGGGTTAACATTCTCATTTAATAGCAGCATAACTCCAGCATATCTTATTTTGGGGAATCGAGAGGTATGAAATCCACACTTCAAGAGAATGGGGTAAAAACAATCTACTTTCAACCACAGCTTTATCCTGATCAGTTTCTTGGCTTATTCTGGGAAGACAAGATAAAAGTCCATTTTAGGGCACCACACACACCTAGGACCAAATTATTGTAACCAGTTCAGCTTCAGGTATGCTACTGGAAGGTGGAAGCAAACTAGAGTACCTGGAGGAAACTATCGTGGATATGGAACACAGAACTATCTAATTGGACAATTTAAATGCCAGAAACATGTCCATGGGTTTTGTTTTTATTTTGTTTTTGTTTTTTTACAAGACAGTGTTCCTGCTTTGACTGTACTGCTGTAATTCTTACCATAGCTTTTCATACAGCTGCTTTTCATATGATTTATATGCATCTCTTTGGTGGTAACCATAGTGACCACTACGTTAAGCAGAGATAGTACTTGGTCACCGGGGCTTGCGCCATTGTTGTAAACCCATAGGATACATATTGAAAAAATACACATATAGTCAACCCTGCAGAGTTAGCTAGTTTAATCATTTATAGCTTTGATTGTGGGTATGCATGTAAACAGAAATATGAGCATATTGACATGCTAACTAACATTATTTGTTCATTTTGGTGAGGGTCACCGTGGATCCAGGGCTTATTCCGGGAAGACTGGGAGCGAGGCGGGATAAAACTCCAGTCTATCTCAGGGCAGGCTGAATAACTATATAATACAGATAAACCACTATTAACCCTTATTTTCTTATTCTGTATAAATTTATTTTGATTATGTTGGCAGGCAAGGTAGTAAGCAGGAAAGTTTGGTTGATGCAGTTCTTGCATTGTGGTCTCTTAAGTTAAGAGCTTTTTAACTCTGAGGCGGGAACTGTGTGTTTGTCTCAGGCAGTTTGCAGTCATTTCTTGGCACACATTTGCTGCTCCGCCCTTGCCATTTCCCTGCTTACAGAATTTGTTTAAACGTTGCCTTCTTCACAGTGTTGACAACAAACCCAAGCCGTCGTTCTTTAGAATAGAATTTTCTATCCCTACCCACCCAAGCAAAGATGTTATCATCAACAGCGATTACTAGGGCATGAGACTGGGCAAAACATTATTTTCTAAAATATCACTTGCTGAAACTCTATAGACTTATTTTAAAAAACAAACAACCACATTTCTTAGGTACAGCAGTGGTTTCAAAATTATTGGTACCAATTAATATTTAGTAAAGCCTTATAGAGAATAACAGCACTGCATCTCTTCCTGTAATGTCAACAAGGTTGTAGATACTTATAGAAGGAGCTTGGTCCACTCCTCCATGCAGAACATTTCAAGTTTGTTTATATTTTTTTGGTTTGTGCATATGGACTTCCCCGTCAACTCAGGCTACAGGGTTTTTTTTTTGTTTGTTTTTTTAAATTTCAAATCCAGAGATTGAGATCATTGCAAAACATTTATTTAATATCCTGCATAGGGCTGGGTGGTGCAGCTAAAAAATTAGGGCTGCACAATTAAACGAATATCGATCGCGATTACAATTTTGACTGCCCACAATTAAATGAACATGGTTGACTGCGATATTAACGTTTAAAGTTCACCCTCCACTAATAGAAAACTCCGCTGCAGATCAAATCAAGTGCTTCCTACACTTACAGCCAATCACCATAAAGCGGCGCAGGAATGACGTCATTTTGTAGTGCCCAAACCCCGAAATGGAGTTAGCATTTTAGCGCTCGAGCTGCCAGCTTCGCTTCAAGCTCCAGCGCTTTGCGCGAGGAGAAATCATGACATTAACATGATGCTAAATGGCATAACAGAGGATGTCGGGGACATTAAACACCGACCGGGAAAAAACTTTGCAGATAAACTCAGGGGTCTACAGTGCGACCCTTTCACTCGCATTTGTGACTGAAGAGTATTTTGTGCAACTGTGAATAAATATTTATTCTCACCGATGCGAGTGACTTGTTCAGAGTTGTATAATACAATCGGAATAAAAACTACGGGAAGTCCAAAATGCATCTACACCGTGCAACAGTTACTTTCACACTGCTTTTCATCACCTCAGTCAACCGAACAAGTGTGAAAATACTGCAAAGAAGCCATTATGATGACAAGTAACCCTCTACATCATCTACCTCAACTTCCCGATCTCACAAACTGCCATCTTTTATTGATCCCACAAAATGACCTGAACTTGCACCTGCTCGTGTAGACACAGCGGCTTCGCACGTAGTAAATTAATAATAATGCTAACGCTACAAGGTGGGTTTAATTCAAAAATTCCTCACCAATCATAAGCAAGAGTAGCAACTGTTCCGTCTGTAAACATACAGCACACTGTCTCTCTCCTTCACTAACTCTAATTCACTTCATTTAAACTCACGGTTGCCAGATATCACTGGAAAACTCAACTCCAGTTTCCATGTTTTGATTTAATCCCCCAAAACACAATATCAGCAGACATGGACACTGTACTGGGCATGGACACTGCATCTGCAAAGCATCTGACGGGTAAATGAACTCACCCAATCACATGCTATGTGAGATTATTCAGATATATACACAGTATACACAGAGCAGTTCGAGAACTGACTCCAGCCCAGAACCATGACAGTGGAAAATGGCTAATAGTGTAGCTTTAAATATATTTAAGAGAAGCAGACTTCAAACACTGAACATTGAGGTTTACTGTATTTGTTTACAAGGTGGAACAGGTTAACAGTTGTTTTTTGCATATAGTCTGTAAAATTAACTGAAAAAATTAAATTTACTTCATCAGAAGGTAAATTAATGTGTCATGGCTCACACCATGTTCCTAAATCCTGTCATAATTGACAAGCTCAAGTTTTCTCGTGCCTACTTGCGTGTTATATTGTGGCATGAGAACACTTAATAAATGTGAAAGTGCAATAAAAATATGTTGTCACTAAAATCAATTAATAATCGTGATAAATAATCGAGATCTCAATATTGATAAAAAATAATCGTGATTATCATTTTGGACATAATCGTGCAGCCCTATAAAAAATGTATCACAATATAATGTTTCATATCATTCGGTATCGATAATTATTGCTAAATTGTAATCTTTTTTAAACAAAGACCAGTAGAAAAAAGATTTTAATTTAACCACCTTATTTTTAATTTACCCACTTTATTAAGGCAAACAACAAATAATTTTAGTTTAACAGTCAAAAACAAACTAGAATTTAAACAAATATCTTCTCTTATCTTATATGGAGATTAAATAGAAGTGTTAAAGAAACTCCTGAAATTAATAAATAAGATGTTACAAAATGTGTGCCATATAAAAGGCAAACCTTAAGGGAGATCAACATCACGTTATAGCGCAGAATGGGACTCCTGGTGCTCTGGTTTGTGCTCAGCCTTTTAGCATAGTTAGCTTAGCCTCGTATAAAACTTCCACTTTAACACTTACTTCCGGAGAACACTGTGCTGAGGTCCGCGTCTGATGAGTCAAACTCCTGCTCTGAAGACACTCGCTGTCCTCTCCAGAGCAGACATTTTAACAGATAACACAAAAAGCGGCAAAATGTCACATTTCTGTTGTCATACACTGTACATGTGCGGAGCACAGCGCATGCGCGCTACAAGTCTCTCGCAGCTTGTTTCTCCGTACTTAGTAGGACAGGTTTTTTTGTAAAGCTTACACACAACAGTGTTCTGATGTTGGTCAGATGAAAAGAAACCAAAAAAAACCTGTCACACTGGTGAGCTGATGTCCTTTTTTTATTCACAATCTCCTCAGCAGGCTCTGAACTCCTTTTCACATGTGTTTGTGTGTTCTGATGTCACATGGCGATGACGCAACCTAACCCCACATATACAACACTTGTTATTGGCTGTTTGCTTGTCACTCGTAGCACACTCCTTTATCAAGGCATATGATACACTGTTTATGATCCAGGGAACGCACATGCTTGAGGGCTGTTTATGCAACCAAACTTCATGTCTGTTTACATTTTTATCGAGCGTTATACCGAACATTTTTTCTATCGTTACCGATAAAGGTGTACCGTCGATAAATACCGATACTGTTTTATCGCCCAGCCCTAGTCCTGCAGCTATTTTTTATTGAATTAGATGTATGCTTGAGGTCATTATTGTATTGTAACAATCTAAAGCAAACATTTATAAAAACATCTACTCTGTCTCATGTAGCATAAAATTATAGTCAAATTTTTATAGCTATGTGTGTACAGGAGTACTTACAGGAGTCAGCTTAGATAAAGAGTACCGTTTAAAAATGGATGCTTTCTGTTTTAGGCTCAATCCGAATGTGAGAAAAGTTATTCTACATCTAAGAAAAAGAAAGAATGTTAAGCTGATGAGTATTGTTCATGCAGGTTTCTTGCACCTTTTTTTTTTTTTTTAGCTTGATGGTATTCTAATACCATGGGCTATTTTTACTATCATGTGAATATATATATATATATATATATATATATATATATATATATATATATATATATATATATATATATATATATATATATATATACTTTTTTTGATAGATACTATAAAACAGTTCTGTAAATCGCTCTGGATTAGGATTTCTGCTGAATGTTGTAAAATGTAAGCATACGTAAAAAGTTGATTTTCAGTACCCTGTAGCATATAAAATAATTGTGTGTTGCGTATGCAATGAATGTGTGCATGTGTCAATAAAAAAATGGTTTTGGAACCATCTGTTTATTAGTATCCATCTGTATTTTTTAAAATATCACTGCATCACTAGTGAACAGTGGACTGCTTCTTGAACGTCTGAATGGAAAACTGCAGTCAAGTCTTTTAGTTCTTTCATTTTTGGCAGATTTTTGTAAGGATCATTATGCTCTGCATCAGGGTGGATGAACTAGATGCCCACAAGTGAAGGGCACAAACAGAGCAGTAAAGTAGTTGATGTCTGCAAAATCATCCATTCACTGACACAGCCACCTTATGCTTCTACAGTATGTCAGATTAAATAGAGACTTGTTTTGCTGTGCTCCTAGACTACTTATAGATTCCAGGGTTGAAGTGTTGGAGCTGTCCCAAGGCTCCACAGTATATCCTATGACAAGCTTGACATAAATCTATAGCAGGCATCTGAATGGTGCTTTAAATAAAGTAAGGCTCCATAGTTTGTCAGAGTATTTGTAGCCCACAGTACACTGAGCTCCACTGGTGTCCGTGTGTACCGTATTTGGACCTCAGTCTCAACTGCACAGGTTGTACAATCCAAAGGTTGTACAATCCAAAGGTTGTTTACTTTCTTCTTCTTCTTCATAAGGTGTATTTACAAAGAGTCATCAGTGTGGGTATAACTGAGGCAGAGGTGCTATTGCTCATTGAGATATTTATTTATTTTAAACAATCTGTCTCTGCACTGCTCTCTTAGGTGGCCATGGATGCCTTCAGCCAGCTGATCTTGCTCATCGCCACACTCAGTTTTTTCACCTTCCAGTGGCTCTTCCACAGCTTGAGTCCCTGGTTGTCTTGCAGGATCAGCCCAGGCTTCCTGAAACTCAGCCACAAGCAGCAAATTGAGTGGAACTCAAGGTAATGCACATATCTCTCACCTTTCAGTGTGTCCACCATGCAACTTGATAATGGCTTGCTGCTGTCTGCTCTATTGGTTATCTAGGATAGGATAATTACTGGGGTTAAAATACATGACAGGATAAATCTGAAAGAGTAGAGGGCATTCTCTAATTTGTTTTTAAGCCATACCTTCTGTGATTGTTTGCAAGCCCAACTTAGCTCTTACTACCACTGATGCGTGGTAGTATCGCCTTTTTATACTGATGTAGCACTGTATATTGAAATGACTCTAGGTATTTATACTACTTGTGCCATTCAGATGTGTTATTGCTTCTATGCTGTACGTCTTTTTGTTTTTCTAGGACAGTGTCCACATTCCATGCCATATTAGTCGGGCTCTTTTGCCTCTACATCCTTTTCTTCGATGAAGCCATCAATCAGGACCCTGTGTGGTAAGAGAACTATCATACTGCATGCAGAGAATTATGGGGCACTGTTGCACTGTTGGAATGAACACAGCTGGAGCCAACTCTCAGTCGTTCTCCTCACCGCAGGGGAACAGCAGTGACTTATTTATTCTGTCTTTAACCCTATAGGGGAGATCCAACATTGGTGAAGATAAACGTGGGAATAACAACAGGCTACCTCATATCTGGTGAGAGTTCAATTCTGCAGTCTCATTACATGCAGAAGGTTTTCTGGGATATTAAATATAAAGTCTGAAATCTTGTGAAACTGCCTCACACTGCTGTGAGACATGTCACAACACTGTATGATATGTTGCCTTTCTATTTATGAACCAATATTAGTTACTTCAAAATCATGTTTAGGCAGATTCAGAGTTGCCCAAGTTGTATTTTACAATGTGTTGGCCAGCTTTGGAAATGTACATGTTCATGAGGGATAAAAAAAGAAAACAAAAAAAACAACTTTGCTTGTGACAATCAAGTCCCCTCCGAAAATATTGGGGAGTAATGGGGAGGCCAATTATTTTGCTTTTGCAATACACTGAAGACATTTGGGTTTGAGATCAAAAGATGAATATGAAATGATGGATCAGAATTTGAGGAATTTCATTTCCTGATATTTGCATGTAGATGTGTAAAACAACTTAGAACATGGCAACTTTTGGTGGCAGACTATTCAATATTTAGGTGAGGAAAAGTATAGGAACAGATAGTCCTAAAGCAAATTAAAGTAAATAACACTTAATATTTGGCTGCATATCCCAGGCTTTTTCCCCCTTGATGAAGTGGTTTATTGTGTTGCAGTGCTTTTTGGGTCATTGTCTTGTTGCATGCTGAAGTTCATCCTAATTAGATTGGATGCATTTCTCTGTAAATTGGAAAACAGATTGTTTCTGTAAACTTCTGAATTCATTCTGCTGCTACCATTGTGAGTCACATCATCAATAAAGATTAGTGAGCTCGTTCCAGAAGCAGCCATGACACTACCTCCACCATGTTTCACAGATGAGCTTGTATGTTTTGGATCATGAGCAGATCCTTTCTTTCTCCACACTTTCATTTAGAATGAATTCCATGTTAAATATAATTGCTAGTTCAGCTGAGTATTTTTAAAGTGGATTGTATCATGGTTAGTGTTTTGACTTTTGATTTGACTGACTGCTAAGAGTTGTTCACACGGGGTGTCAACGAGGTGTCATCAAATAATCTCACTTTGTCTCTGCAAAAATGTGAAGTAGTTTATTTCTAGATCACAGGTGTACATCATAGATGTACAGGTGCATGTCAAAAAAATTTAATATCGTGGAAAAGTTCATTGTTTTCTGTAATTTAATTTGAAAAGTGGAACCTTCATTTATTCTAGCTTCATTACACGTAAAGTGAAATATTTCAAGCCTTTTTTTGTTTTAATCTTGAGGATTATGTCTTACAGCTCATGGAAATCAAAAATCCAGTATCTCAAATTATTAGAATAAAGAATTTATAATGCAGAAATGATGGCCTTCTGAAAAGTATGTTAATTTTGCACTTGGGCTTCTTTTGCATGAATTACTGCATCAATGCGGCGTGGCATGGAGGCAATCAGCCTGTGGCACTGCTGAGGTGTTCTGGAAGTCCAGGTTGCTTTGATAGCGGCCTTCAGCTCGTCTGTATTGTTGGCTCTGGTGTCTCTCATAGATTCTCTATGGGGTTCAGGTCAGACGAGTTGGCTGGCCAATCAAGCACAGTAATACCATGGTCAGCAAACCAGTTACTAGTAGTTGTGGCACTGTGGGCAGGTGCCAGGTCCTGCTGGAAAAGAAAATCAGCCTCTCCATAAAGCTTGTCAGTAGATGGAAACATGAAGTGCTCTAAAATCTCCTGCATTGACTCTCGACTTGAGAAAACACAGTGGACCAACACCAGCAGATGACATGGCACCTCAAATCATCAGTGACTGTGGAAACTTCACACTGGACTTCAAGCAACTTGGATTCTGTTCCTCTCCACTCTTCCTCCAGACTCTGGGACCTTGATTTCCAAAACAAAAGCAAAATTTACTTTCATCTTCCCCATGATTGTGGTTGTGTGTACTGAACCAGACTGAGAGGTGTTTTGAGTTAATTCGCTGATTAGAGCTCTTCTCAGGTCTACATTTCTGTATTATAAACTCTTTATCCTAATATTTTGAAATGCTTTATTTTTGATGTCCATGAGCCCTAAGTCGTAATCATCAAGATTAAACAAAAAAGGCTTGAATTATTTCACTTTATGTGTAATGAATCTAGAATATATGAAAGTTCCACTTTTTGAATTAAATTATGTGAAAAAATGAACTTTTCCACGATATTCAATTTTTATGAGATGCACCTGTAATTACAGTATCTGCAGTACAGGACCGTGCTGTAAATGAGCCTCTGCTCTCAGATGGATTTCATGTAAAAAAAAAAATTCAAGTCTAGACTTAGAAGTCTGACGAGTTGTGTGCAGTTGACATATTTCCCCTATTCTTGTGTCTTTTTCAGATCTGCTGCTCATATTTTACTATTGGAGGGCGATAGGGGACAAGTTTTTTGTAGTTCACCACCTGGCCGCATTGTATGCTTACTACTTTGTACTGGTGAGTTCCCTATTGTCCAAGAGCAGAATGTGCAGGCAAGATGGGAAAGAGACAGCCAAGGGTGAACAGTTGTGACGCCTGAGGGGTGTGAAGTGGCTGCTAAAACCTGACTGTTCTCTACTAACACATCCAGGCTTGATCAGATGCAGTGTGTAATACTAACATTATTCACAGCACAAAGATAACGTCATAGTCAACAATTATGCACAAGATGGGAGATGCATATTGTTGTTTTTATTATTTATTCATTCTTACAATATAGCTGCTCAAATGAAGTGTTAAAAAATGCAGTTCCCCGGCATTGTTTATGCCTTATAGTTGGACATGTAAATTGCTTAAGTTGTTGTCATAGCGATGAGGTGACACCGTTGCCAACGTTTTGTTGTTGGAACTGAATTGATTTTTCCAATAACTGGTTCTTTTGCTTTGTGAATGCATGTTATGGTTTAAGATAGTGTACCTGCTCCAAACCACCGTTTCATCAGTGATCTGCTACTCTTAACGATGAACAGATTAGAAAAAGCAGCTTGAACTGGAATTCTTCAGAAATGTTAGACTATTATATTCACAAAAGCTATTTGTAGTAAGTGCTGTAAACCGTGTTTACTGTTGAAATCACATTGACAGTGTGATTCTGATAGTAACACACAGCAAGATAAAATAGTCTCACTCGTCACAGACCTGCTGGCTCTTCACGTGAGCACAAAGCCGTAGTTTTTTATTTACCTTTAGTTATGTTAGACCACACAAACCACACAAATTGGCGGCTACTGCTGTTCACCTTTGGCTCTGTTAGTATGTGATCCTCTAGGTTGCCAGGTTCTGTAGTTGACTCTGGCTTTGATGATGATGATGGTACTTTTTGCATGGAATGCTCAGTGACGTTAATGGCGGAAGCCGTCCCACATGTCCTTGTCCTCCCTCCACCATGCTTTTCTCTTGCAATGGCTGGGTGCATGCAGTAACCAGCTCACACACTGCTGCTGCTGCATCTGGTGGAGGGTCTGCTGAATGCATGCTTATCTTCCTTTCCTTTAAATGAGGGAACTTTCTCCCTATGCTGTATTTCTCTAGCCCTCTTTTGAGCTCTCTCTCATGCACACAATTTCTCTTCCAAAACCTACTAGCCATAAAGTGCCAATCAGGGCTGATGATGGTGCAGAACTACTATGAGCTGCCACTGATTTAGTGTTGTTGTTTTTTTTGTTTTTTTTAATGTATGCGATTCAAGGAGAAATCTGTTCTTTCTTGTGCTGCTTTGGAGAGAATGGACCATCAAGCACTACAAGCACTGCTTGTTCACTTTGATATTTTTTTTTGCATTTTGCCACAGAATTCACTTCTAAGAGAAAACCATATGACTATGGCTGAGAGCTTACTTGACATTACAGAATTGTCAGGCCACCCGACCAAAAATATTGAGTACCTATTCAATTCTGTTTTGATCCACAATAAATCGCATGACAAGAAGTGATGAGTTCAGTAAAAACGCGTCCAACTCCAAATTCGGATGTGAGACTGCTCAGCTCTGTGGCACAGTGGTTTTGTTTTTCATTAGGTTTTTTTGGCTGATTTGTAAAAATAGCACAGTGTAAACATTAGTAGGTAAACAGGTTGTGAGCTATACCAACCTCCAAATGAAATCTAAAACTCCTCCAGAAACATTAACTGAATGTTGTTGTAGGCCATACTGTTACTGGACACTTTCATAACTGCTAAATTAAGCCGAGTAGAACTAACAGAAATAATCTAAATGATATACATGTATATAAGATCAGAATATATTCATCGTGAAGCTTGGAGTCTCTCGGCATTGTTCTATTCCTGTTTGTTGTTGTTTGAAAAGTCATAAGCATTATTTGTTGCTGCTGTTTCCTGTTATTTGATGGTTTTCAGTTTTACAAATAATTCTCATAAATCATTTGCTGGATAAAAATAATGTTAGACGGTAACCGATCATTTGCTTTTAATAGTCCGTTTACTTTGTGAGGATGTAGTACACACTTTGTATTCGACATTCATGTCTCAATACAGACCAGATTAAAACTGAAGGACTTGTGCATATGGTCTATAAAATGCTGACGTACAAAAATGTTTAGCGTATTTGTTGTTGTTTTTTTTCTTTCTAAATCTATAGTGCATGTTGTACAAAACTTTATTGTTGGCGTTGCAGCTTTTCTGTTGTTTTTGCTTTCAATCTGCACCTTTTGTTCCAAAGAACCTGTCCTGTCTGTCTCTGTCTACACCCAACATGACATCTTGAATAATGTAGTCCCACTTTAACTGACCAACAAACATGCAAAAACTACCAGAACAAAGTTAATGCTTTCTTAACAAAAGGGACAGGGCTTGGCCGATCTAGATCTAGACTCCTTCCTGTCTTGTCTGCTGTTGTGCTGTTGTGGAACATTGCGCAGATATGAAGCCCAGTTACAGTATGGACTTACCAGTGCCTAGGGGTACTAGCATGCAAATGCTGGTGTTTTTCTCTTTTCCTTTTTTGTGGTCCATGCCCACTGTTGAGTAAGTATTTTTAAACACTGAAATTCATTTCCGCCCCCAAGGTAAGTGTGCTGTTCATGTTTAGCAGTGTTAGACTAAGAATAAAAGGGTGAACATGCATACAGCTACGCCAACGGCCATCACTTACTGGCCAAATATATAGAAGAACAACTGTAAACGCAATGTTACTTAAAACCCTTTGATGAAGAAATATGTAATGATTTTATTTGAGCATTGCAGTCTCAGGTTTGAAGGACTTCAAAGACCTAATATAATATAAATATTGTGTCTTTAATTAGTACAGTATCAAAGAGGATCTACCTGAGGTCTAGTGATATTTAAGAATGCAGTTATATGAATAGCTGTAGCTAATCACAGCTGAGCCAGTATTCAGTATAACTGCCTGATTGCGAGTGCGATATTGCTTTTATACAAGAGTTATATAAACAAGAAATTAATATAGAGTAAGTGACATTTTGGATACAATATGGCCAAATGTTCTATTAGTTTTTGCTCTGCTAGTGGAAATGGAGTCCAAAGAAGCCACACTTTATAACACATCTAGCTGGATAGTTAGTTCACAATGATTTGTAAATTCCTGTTGAAGGTTCTTCTGATAAAACTGGTGTCCCATCTTCCTTTTCATCTTCAAGCTTTCATCTTCAAGCTTCTGACAAGCTTTTAAGTCAAAAGTTATATTCCTGAAGTTATTGTCATGGCTGCTGATGATGTCTCTAACACTACTGTAGTAACTGTTTCAAACTAGGAAGTAGAGTTTTATGTGGAGAACACAGACGAGTGGAGTGATACACACAGCAAAAGTCCCAGTGTGGTTATAAGAAATATATTGACCAATCAAATTAGTAGACCAGAACTAACTGTTGCATAAATGATCATATTTTATTGACAGACTTTCAGCTGTTTGCAATGAACAAATAAAATATAATCAATTGAAATAGTTCAACACAGTGAATGCTTCAAGTGGTTTCCCCCAATTCAACTGAAAATGCCACTTATAATGACTTCTCCAGTTTCAAAATTATTCAACCCCCTGAATAGAATCCCTCACAACAGCACAAATATGCAAAACAGATGTTGTCTCAAGCACACCTGATGCAACTAATCAAGGGCTTCATGAGTTACACCAGGTGTGCTTGAGCTGGAACACAGGAAATACGTGAACTGGCTTAGGGGTAGAAAAATATGAAATACCTGGACAGGGCAGAAAAAGGAAGCGCTCAACGGCTGCAACCAGATTTCTGAGAAGGCGGGTTGTGAAAAACCCTTGAGTGACAGCAAAAGACCTGAAGCAAGACTTGGTGGTAACAGACACTGAGGTTTCAGTGAGTACAGTAAGGCGCGTACTAAACGCAGAAGGTTTCCATGCCAGAACTCCAAGACGTACTTCACTACTGACCCAAAAGCACAAGAAAAGACGGCTCAAAATCATATAAATAAGCCACAGAAGTTTTGGAATTGTGTTCTGTGCAGCGATGAAACAAAACTGGAACATTTCTGCACGATGGATCAGCGGTATGTCTGGAGGAAGAAGAACGAAGAAAGAACACTCTGTCCACAGTCAAGCATGGTGCTGGCTCTGGGGCTGTTTTGCATCTTCTGGCACTGGAAACTTGCAGCGTGTGGAAGGCAAGATTGATTCACTGAAGGATCTAGAAATCCTAGGAGAAAACCTCATGCCATCTGTGAGGAAGCTGAAGCTTGGGCATCATCGGCCCTTCCATCAGGACAATGATCCCAAGCATACCTCAAATTCCACCAAGGCTTGGTTGCAGAAGAAGTCCTGGAAGATTCTACAGGGTCATCACAGTCACCTGACTTGAACCCCATAGAAAATCTGGTGGGATTTGAAGAAAGCGTTTACAGCACACAAACGAAAGAATATTACTGAACTGGAGGCCATTGTTCATGAGGAATGAGCTAAGATTCCTCAGGAACGCTGCCAGAAGCTTTACATCTCATTTGCAGCAGGTCATAACAGCAAAAAGTGCTCCACTGAGTACTAAAGATGCTTGCCATGAAGGGGTTAAATAATTTTGAGCCTGGAGAAGTCAGTATAAGTGGCATTTTCAGTTGAATTTGGGGAAACCACTTGAAGCATTCGTCGTCTTGAACAATTTCAAATGCTTTTGTTTGATTTGTTCATTGCAAAACAGCTGAAAATCTGTACATTTTGACAATAAACCTGATTAGCAATGGGGGTTGAATCATTTTGATTGCAACTGTACATGTAAATGTATATGTTTATAGACAGAAATAATTTATTTTTATTATTATTATTATTATTATTATAAGATAAAAATAAAAATAATTTATTATTATCTTATAATTTATTATCTGGGGGCTCACAATTAACTATGCATACTTACTGCATACAGGTTATCTTACTGCATGAATGATTATTAATATGATGATATAAGCTGGCTGGATCGCTATCTATTAACGTCCCCAAAAATGCAAACTGGTACAACACTTTTTCTGTCTATAAATAACTGGTAAAGATACCCTGTATTTATATATAATATATTACATAACGTAGTATGGTGCAAGGGTATCAATCGAAAACTATCAACAGATGAAAAAATAAATGACTCGTATGAAGAGAGTCTGTGGATGAAGTCATGTCTCATGAAAGAACAGGTAACTTTGCTAATGGTTCGCCACAGTGGCAGGCAGCCAATGAGAACTGATTTCCGGAAAAACGAGTTAGCCAATGATATTTGAGGCAATAGTCAAGCCAATTGGGCAACTGCTCAGTACACTGCTCAGGTGACTACATACCTGACCAAGTCACAGCAATACCCTCAAAATCAAGACTATGCCTTTACCAAAGCTCACTATAACAAAATATTTCAAACATATGAACATGATTGTGACATGGATTGCCATTACTGTCTGCCTTTTTTGATTTTCAGTGATACAGGAGTCTGGACACAGGTCTGCCCCTTTTAGCAATGATATGCTTTCTCGATTAGAATTCTATCAATTAACACTAGCACACAAATTTTCAAAGAGCTTTTCATAAAACAGCCAGTTAAGGGCTACTAGTAGCCTTACGATTTTTTTGTATGTCTGTCTGCAGGTGTTTAAGGACAGTACCATTTGTTAAAAATGTCAAATAAACATGACCTGTAACTTTGTCTCTAATTTTGATGAATCTAGGCAGAAGTGTTTTTTTGAGCAGGTTTTGTGGTTGAAATTAGATTCAAGTCCCGGGCTGTGACATCAACATGTAAAAACACATCAACACGTCAATGTGTGCGCAATGAAATGGAGAAAAACTCTTCATTTTTATATAAAAAAAATAAAGACCACTCGAAGGACAGTATTATGTACACCAAAAAAACCCCACAAAACCAGACACATATATAATTACATAAAATATTCACATCATTAGCCTGTCAATGTGTTAGTTCTTCTTCCAACCAACCAGACAGATTTTGATTTGATATTAATTTAGTACATTTGAATTATATACACTTTTTTCCCATGGTGTATTTAATAAATAACATGTTTTGTCTGTGTTTTGAACTTGCTAGTATAAAACAAAGCGGGGGAAAAACTTCATTACTAGAAAATATAATTAAACTAACAGTTTTACTGCTGCAGACCTGATTATTGAGTAACTCATGTAGACCGAGATTTTTGACCTGAATGTTGTCTGAGTTATTTTTCTTTCTTTAATAGATTAGCTATTGTACAACTCCAGGGTCCCAGGTTCAATCCTGAGCTTGAGTTACTGTCTGTATGGAGTTTATGTTCTCTCAGTGTCTGTGTGGGTTTCCTCTGGGTTTCTTTCCACCTCCCAAAAACATGCCAGTAGATGGATTGGCTAAGATAAATTAGCTCCTCGTGTATGAATGAGATGAGATTAAATGTGTCTCCAAGTTTATCCAAGGTGGATATCGACATGGAATCCATATTTTAATATAAATGCTGGTAACTGAAACCCTCCTACTTCACTATATTACTGAAGTACACGTTTACATTAACAATAGGGCGCACACAATTATGCTTAATTACTTTGAGCAACAAACATTGTAAGAAGAACTCATAAATATGTGAACTATGTGAAATATGTGTGTGCGAACTACAGATAATATTCACATCCTCTCAAGAAAAGCGCGCGCATTAAGAATAGATTTGGGGATTTCCAGAATCCATACTGTTTCATAAAATTGTAGATCGATTAAAATCGGAGAATCGATATTTTTTACCCAGCCCTAGTATACAGTGACCAGTGTTGCTAAAGGAGCTCGATGAAGGGTCAGTAATTAAGGTCATTGGGTTTGCTCTTCTTTGCTTGATCCAACCAAGGTTACGCTCTGGGTTTTCCACAAAACTAGAGACGGTTTTTATACATTATGGTGTTATCAAGCCAATCCGGTTGCCTGTTTATTATATTATTTTGTCTGTCATTGTCTGTTTCTTCTTCACTGTGTTGTTCCAGGGTCAAGGAATGTTGCCTTATTTTGCTAACTTCCGTCTGCTTGCGGAGTTTTCCACCCCATGTGTGAACCAGCGGTAGGTGCTCTGATGCTTTCTGTTCACGTTCTGTGAGGAACTTGCGAGCCACAACTTCATTATGTATTAAACCAGTTCATATGAATCATACAACGAGTAAAGTACAACTAATTATAAGTTCATGTTATATGGGTGTGCTTGCCTGTGTTTTGCAGCTGGTTCTTTGAAGTGTTAGGTTACCCTAAATCCTCCAGACTCAACATTGCCAATGGTGTGCTCATGGCGGCTGTGTTTTTCATGGTGCGCATCGCAGTCATGCCTGTTTACTACGGCCGTATGTACTCTGTATATGGCACGGAGGCCTTCTATTGGGTGTCGTTCGGTGGCCGCTGCGCCTGGATCTTTTCCAGCTTCTGTTTGGACATCATGAACATCATGTGGATGCATAAGATTGCTTGTGGCTGCTATAAGGTTCTGCGCTCCAGCCAACATGTAAAGTTCCAAACCCAAGAAAATGGAAAAATAAACTAATCATGGAGGAATGTTCATTCTGTAGTGGGGGAATTTGAGGAAGACACCCAGTGCACTCTGTTGTTTTAGAAGTGACAGACTGTGAGACAGCCAGCAGCAGCTGTGCAGTTAGACTGATTTACTTGGTTCGAAGCTGGTCATGGGAGAAACCACCCCAGAGCAATACAGTACGTGATTAACGTTTTCCGTGATGCTTGTGCTGCAAGCAGACCACTCGTGATGGATTAAGATGGCAGCTGATGTCTCCTCATTCCATCTACTTCAGTGGTTTAGGCCCAACGTACGAAAAATGGTCAGCTCCAAAAGCACTGGAATTTTTATTTTCATTATGTTTGAGCTGTTTATATTTTTATTGCCTGAAAGTGAGGCTTTTATTTTAAAATGATAAACTGAACAAAGACTTATTAGGACAGAATGTGTCACATCCTTCTAATTTATTCATCAAAGTCACTGCCATCTATAAACTCGAACGGCCACCGTGTTTACTCTGAAGTTACACTTCATGCACTAACTGTGAAGGATCTTACGCTCTCACCTTCACTACCTTACACCAGGACTCACCCCACGATCACAGACCACATCTGAACAAGACGACATCTTTACGCCAAGGATGCTGGGAAGGTGCACGGAATTTTTAAATTTACATAAAGATTTTATACCGATATTGCTGGGATTGAGAAGAGTAGTGCACTGTCTTTGTGTGATGAGGGACACACTTCTGTCTTTTGCTTTTTGGATAATTATGCTGGAATGGACATCTTCACCTAGATTTGGTTTAGAGTTATGATGTTATAATGAACATAATTGAACAGTTTCTCACTCGGTTTCTCTGCAAGACAGTTTTGATTTTGAAACTGGGATTTTCTGGGAAACGGTTTACACAATCACTTGAAATTCTCCACAGTACGACTTCATATGTACGAGGGATAAGCGCATGCTACAGCATGGTTCTCTGTTTTGCATTGTTGATAGGAATATTAATGGACATGCACAAGTACTCATTTTAGTTTCATGTACAGTGACAATGGAATATAATATTTTGTAAAAGGCTTTGGTCATGAACATTACCTTATGGCTTATGTTCCTTATGTGCTCTCACTAAAGCAATGGTAATTGGATGTTCACCATCTTTTTTTTTCTGCATAATGCCTTATTTATTTGAACCAGAACTGAATCAGCATGTACATGTATATTTATTCTTTTAAATGAATTGTATTATGTATGGAAAAAGGGTGTTTGTGATGTATCTTAATAGATATATACAGAATAACAACGGCAACACAGACTTATTAAAATCAGCTTGAGATGCATCGTCACTTTATGTGGAATTTTAATGTAGGATATTCATACACAGTCTTGAATCTGATTGAACATGTACTTACAATGATAATATTACTGGATGCCACACATTATTTTAATATTATAAATTTTAAAAGTATTTATGTAAGTATGTGCGTTAGATGACATGAGATATAGAGGAATTATTTGCTCTTTACAATTAAAAGTTCTATTTTTATCAAATAAATTACTTGAATCCTTGCTCTACCTTATGATGAATAGTAGTCAGTGCAGATTCTTTTCATTACTGTACTTACAAGACAAGGCCAGTCATAATCTTTTGCATTTGCTTGTTTTGCAGACATTTTGTTCTAGATGCCTTTTTTATTTTTAAGAAATGTTTTTTTTTGCCATATTCAGTACTTTTCTGATGCCATTCTATGTTTTGGATTGGATTGAGCTTGCATGTCTTTACTTCTCTTTTGGTCATATTCTTGCCTTAGGTCTCATTTATGAAAGATGAATTGAAAGTTTGTTATTATTTTATTTCTGCTGTTTAGTGTAGATTCAGTTACACCAGCATAAGATATGTCTTAATATGGTTATAAAACTTTGCCCAAATACCATGTTACAGATTCCTTCTAACATTTCACTTGTACCAAATAAAATATAAATGCGAAATGTTTTCATACTAGATGTAAATACATTCCATTTATGTAACACATTAATGTAATGCATAAATGCATTTCTATAAACCTTCAGTGTGAGAACTAAACCTCACAGTGATGGCTGTAAACTCAGTGAATGTCTTTACCCCACGCTGGTAATGTTAATTTCATATTCATTAGAAAGAATATACCTTAGTGTAAACTCATTTGGATCTTTAGGTTAATGTAAGTAATTTGATTCGAAAACCCTTATGTTTGTCTATACTGCTTTTGTATCAAGCTACACAGAGCAAATAGCCTCACTGTGTGCTGATATGTCCGGATGCCTCTGGGTGATTGAGTTGTATGAAGCAGGACCAAGAATGTTGCTTACATGTCATTGATTTTTATATATAGTCATCTATCTTCTTTTTTTCCCCTCTGACCTAATGACCCAATTTGCTCAATAAAGCAATATGTTCATTTGGATTTTGTGTAATGTAGCCTCCCATGATTATCATGATGATCAGTGTCAGCAGCACCTTCACTAATTGTACTTTGTATCAAATACGTTAGTTCCATTAAAGCAATAATTCATGGAAAATTCAGATTTGCACAAATGTTCTATTTTTTATCATCTTTTGCATTGGAGCTACATGGCAACCACTGGTACCATGTAGTACTTATATTTCTGTTAACAGTGCTGGTGTAATGAAAATATATTTACTATGCCAGGAGAGTAATATTTATTTGTTGCCGAGTGCTCAATTCATGTTCTGCCACATATATATGAAAGAGGTATGAATTAGCATGTGAGTGAGTGAGACAGCGAGATTCAACAGATACTGGGTTCATATACAAAACATTGCCAATATTGGGAATGCTTGCAGAACAGAAACAATATGCCAATGCGTATGTACATTTACCGAGCACTTCATAAGGAACACTATATTACAACACAGTTAAAATTGTGGCTTTGACCATAGTGTCCTTTATGACGTGGACATTAATATTAATTAATGTTGTTTATATCTATTGCAGCCACCAGACCCTCCCTTCCCTGGATTGAGACAGTTTCAATAAAGTGGACATGCAAGCTTTGCTCATATAGTGCATCGAATCAATGCATAATAACAAGGCATTATGCACTAATAGAACAAATTTGGGATGTGGAAGAACAGGAGATTCACAGCAGGAAAGTGCACCTGAAAAATCTGCAGGAATTGCATGATGCAATCATGTAAACATGGACCAGAATCTCAAAGGAATGTTTCCATCATATTGTGGAATCCATGCCACGAAGAATAGAGGATGTTTTGAGAGCAAAAGGATGCCCAACCCTGTATTAGTTCAAGTCTGAGGATTCTAACAAGGATGAATCATTTTCTAAGGCATTTCTGGGCAGCTGTGGTTCAGGTGGTAGAGCAGGTTGTCCACTAATCGTAGGTTGGTGGTTCGATTCCCGGCCCACATGACTCCACATACTGAAGTGTCCTTGGGCAAGGCACTGAACCCCAAGTTGGCAAGTTAGCACCTTGCATGGCAGCTCTGCTACCATTGGTGTGTGTGTGTGAATGAGACACGGTGTAAAGCGCTTTGGATAAAAGCACTATATAAGTGCAGAACATTTTATATTTACTGAAAGACTAGCAGGAGAGCCAAGTAACCCACATTGATTCAATTAATTCACAATATGCACACGTTCACCGCTTATGCCCAATTCACTGAAAACTGTCTTCGCTTGTCACATTCACAATTAGGAATTACATTATGTGAATAATGTAAATCAGCGGTTCTCAAATTTTCAAGGTGGAGGACCATTTCAACAGTCGGGGGGGGGCAGACCACCTAGCATCTCGAATCTGGCACATTCACCAACTACCTCAAAATGTTTACTGTTATTTTTAATTGTATCATTTGTATTTAAAAGAACCTCAATTTGACTGATTCTTCAAATTACCAGACTGTTGTATTGTTCCATTCTATTGAAGGTTCCTAGACTAGACTGCTCATTTTGGTTAATGAAGCTAAATGACACAACTGTTTGATAGCTGCAGCTATTACCTTGGTTGGATTACTAAACTAATACACGTTATTTTCTGTAGCCTATATAATGGGGTTTGGGGGGGACTTTAGCCTACATCCTGCCCATTGTTCGAAAAATGTGCAAACTGAAGACTATGAGAACAAATGTAAATGAATGTAGGCTATGGTATGGACACAAAAGGGTTTAAAATATAAACATTACATTATTAATCGTTTGTCTATATGTGAACAGCATGGCCACTTGCATCGCAATATTAATGTAATTTGCTATGTTTAGCGTGATATGGATTCAAGTGGTAGTACAATGCATTGTCATTGTTTATTTAAGTAAATCAGATTTTTAAATCTGATTAGAGAATGGTGTAATGTTCCTCGAAAACACATTTTGGCATACATTAATTTGGATATATGATAAAAGCCAAGTCTTGCTAGTGGACTAGGATTTACTCTAATTAAAGCACATTTTACCAGTAGAACAACCCAAGTGTGAAAGCATTAGACGGTACTTTTCTAGGTCACTAGATGGCGTAAGGGCGCTGTTATGAAAATTTAAGAACCGCAAATCATCTGTACTTACTTCTAAGGAGTGGATTGGTCATGTAGCTGCATGACATTTTAGCAACTGTTTAGCAGGTGTTAGAGGCAGGGGACATGCGGTGGAGGAGGTTACAGAGGAGAGGGAAGTCAGGATGGGGTGGTGGTGGAGAGGTCAGTGATTGAAGAAGCACAGGAGGAACTGAGAGAGGAAGGAAAAGCAGCTGGGGAGACTGAAAGCTGACCACGAGACAAGTTGAGCAGAACGGCATCTTCTCCTCTTTCTCTCCTTTTTACTTGGACATTACAACAAGCATTTAAAAAAGTACTCACAGTGATTTGGGCATTTCCATCAGTTATTAGCTGCTACTGGATAGCCACTGAATTCCAGGCCAGTGAGCATTGTTGGGGAAGTTCTGAAATAGATCAGAGACTGAGCTTGAATCAACTCATTCATACGGCCTAAAATCACACACAAAATAGTAAATAACAGCAGTGTATTTCAAGTATACTATGTTGCCAAAAGTATGCGGACACCGGACCATCACACCCATATGAGAGTCTTCCCCAAACTGCCACAAAGTTGGAAACACACAATTATTACAATGAGATGTCTCTGTATGGTGCAGCATTAAGATTTCCCTTTATTGGAAATAAGGGGCCCAAACATGTTCCAGCATGATAATGCCCCTGTTCATAAAGACATGGTGCACCAAAGTTAGAGTGGAAGAACTCGAGTGGCCTCCACCGAGCCCTGACCTCAAAGCTCTCACCTCTCAGATTATTGTTGAGGGTTCCTTGGCATGCTAAGCATCTTTATTTACACCATCTGCCATCTGAAACAGCAGGATTATGATATCCTCAAGGGGGTTTCCCTGGTTATCCCCCACTCAGCCTGCTAAACTTGTGAATTTAGTGGGTTCCATTAACAAGCATATAGAAGGAGCAGGTTGCCTTCCATTTTTCTTATCATCAGTTTAGCCCTGCAGGATGCATACAGTACTTCTGGATTAGTGGGCCATGGCCAAACCACTTGTATCTAACACACTACATTGACCGGATCATTGCGGAGTCATTTTTTTTTTTAGTTATTTTTTGTTTTGCATTCAGGGATTCATTCAGTTTCCACATTCTCCACTATCCAAAAGCAGCAGCCGGCTTGTGTTTCACTCGCAATCGTTTCTTTGTAGGTTTCCCTTGGAATAGTGCTCCTTAAGGTGAATCACTGAAGGAGAGGTTCCCACTATACAGTTCTGGTCAGAATGATTTGAAATTCAATATAAATATCTTCTTAAGAGAAGTCAGCAGTGAAGCTGCTTCAGTCTACATACACTAATTTCTTTGATGCCGAGCAGCATATGATCAAACAATAACAATTTATAAAATAAATGTTTTGTAGTAGTATAAAAACTAAAAAGTGACCATGACAATTATTGGCACCCACTGACCAATTCACATCAGTTGGATTAGAGAAACTAGACTCTAATTGCCACTGAAAGTCAGTATGCACAGGACACAAATTAACCAATATGACCACTTTACTGCATAAAAAGGTCATTCTCTCTGGTGAAGACAAGAGACAAAAAGGGTGCAAGGCCATCGCCAAACAGAAGTCTGCAGCTCATAGAACCGTCAAGAACCTTCCAGGGCATGACAGTAAGTGAAAAAATGACCAAAGAAGTCTGCGAAGACTGGAGTGAACTGTTAAAAAAACGTATAACATCCAAAGAGTTTAAAGCTGACCTGGAGAGATATGGAGTGATCGTTTCAACTCATACCGCATGCTGCACACTAAACTGAGGAGGACTTCATGGGCAAAAACCAAGGAGGACCCTGCTGTTGAAAGACAAACAAAAAAGGTACGACTGATCTTTGCTCAAACATACTTTAAAAAAAAAAAACATAATCCTTCTGGGACAATGTTCTATGAGCTGATGAAATTAAAAATAGAGCTCTTTGGAAATGCAAATCAACAATTTGTTTATAGACAATCAAAGGAAGCTTATAAGGAAAAGAGCACTACACCTACAGTTAAATATGGTGGAGGTTCCATAACTCTGGTGCTGCTTTGATTGGTCTTGAATGTATTGAAGGAATCATTAAATCAGAGGATTACCAGGGCATTTTAGTGCACAATGTGCTACACAGTGTTAGAAAACTAGATCTGAGTTAGAGATTATGGGTCCTACAGCAGGACAATGACCCTAAATACACACCCAAATGCATGGTTAAGAAGAAGAAAATGGACTTTATTTTAACAAAACAAAAATATTTATTAACAAAAAACAACAACAAAAACACCAAATTTAGAATGTACAGTACACATATAACAAGGGGCAGATTTTGGACACAGCCAGAGTCTATTCCCTATTTACACCACACAGTGCTGCTGTTTGACATTAATACAAACAGAAGTAACCACAAGGTAAAAGAATACTTCTACAGGTGAGTGACAGTTAAAGGAAATTCTGGTGGCTCTGCTGTGTTGTGGATGGATTTTAATGGTGTGGTTTGTGTCCACTCATTCTCTTAGAGGAAAAGTCCACTACAAATCGATACATAGCCATTCTGACTGATCAGCTTCAAAACATTTCCCCATCCTCAGGCTACAAGGGCTCACTGAACAGCTTAATGAGTATAAAAGTAACGTAAATCATACGCTATGCCCTTCACAGTCACCAGACCTCAACACACCTGAACATTTTGGATATGTTAAATAGCGGTATAATGGGATAGCCTAATTTTTTATATATATATATATATATATATATATATATATATATATATATATATATATATATATATATATATATATACACATACACACACATACACAGTTATATAACTGTAAACACTTATATTCATGGTCATGGGAAAGCCTTAATTCCAGAAAGGTAATAGGCTTAAAATGTGTAGTGAGGAAGGTGTTTTAATTAAATATTCAAAACAAACTGAAAACAGTCATCTGAATTACTGAAATGGTCATCTGAATTACTGAAATGTACAATTCTGCCTTCAAACTCTGTGCCACAACTTCTCCCAGAGTCTGATAGTTATGTGGAGTAACACCAATCTATGTAACTAACTGTCAATATGCAAGCGTTCAAGTCCATTTCAAAATACAATTTGGCTGAAATACACTGTTGCCTCTCTTTAAATTGATTATCCTTTTTTCATTTCAGATTCTGGCCTGTGCTTAAACTACCCATGACTTGTTTGCTTCTCTTACGATTTGAAATGTTATATATTTTCTTCTCCTTTATGATGATGACATACATGTTCTCAGTTTTGTATACACCAATTCATACAAGTTCTCCACTTAAACAAGGCAGAAAAAAAAATATACTGTTTATTACATTAATTAACAAAGAAATATACACACAACCTGAAGACATTAAATATATACATGTTGCAAAGACATTCACTAAAACTACACATACAGTCATGTGAAAAAATATATACACCCCATGGAAATTGGTGGCTTTTTTGACATTTGTCCATTTGTCAAATGGACCTTCCATTTCTTCTTTCTGAGTCATTCCTTGGTGGATTTGTTAGTTTGTTTAGGATCATTATCCTGTTAAAAGGTCCACTTTCGATTCAACTTCATCTTTCAGACAGATGGCCTCACATGATCTTCAAGCACTCTTTGATATGATGCAGGATTCATAGTTGAATCAATGAATGCAAGCTGTCCAGTCCCTGAGGCAGCAAATTAACCCCAAACCCTAACATTTCCACCACCGTGCATCACAGTTGGTATGAAGTGCTTCTCCTGAAAAGCTGTCTTTGGTCTGCACCAAACATGTCTGCTGTTACTGTGGCCAAACTACTATCTTTGATTCGTCTGTCCAGAGCACATTATTCCAAAAGGGCTGGTCTTTGCCTATATGCTCATTGGCAAACTGTAGTCTTGCTCTAATGTTCTTTTTAGACAGCTAAGGCTTTGTCCTGGCATGCCTCACATGCAGGTCCAATTTGTGCAATCTGTTTCTGATTGTAGACACCAACAGGTGGTAGACTTACTAGCAGATCCTGTGAGGAAATTTTGGGGTTCTTGGAGACTTCTTTTAGCATCAGACGGACTGCTTTTGGGCTGAATTTGTTGGGACAGCCAGTCCTCGACACATTGGCCGTCATTTGAAATCTACACCATTTATAGATGATTTTCCTTACAGTGGAATAATGTATTTCAAATAATTTGGAGCTCTTTTTAAATGCCTTACCAGACTCATAAGCATCCACAACCTTTTTTCTGAAGGATTTATAGATCTCTTTAGATCTTGGAATGATGACACCACACATCTCAATAACAAAGGGAACACCAGACTCTAGATATGAGAGTGGTATAAATAAGACAGGCACCACCTGCGCTGCCTAAGCAGCTTCTAATCACTGGCACCCAATCTTCAACACCTGATTCTAACTGTGTGGATTTACAGGTGTGATAACTGTATAGTTGTACTTACTTTTTTCCATGCGACTGTTTTTGTTGATTTAAATAGTGAAAATTACTATTAAATGCCAACTGTATGTCATTTGATAGGTGTATCACCTTCATTAATAGGCACTGTTTCTAAGAGGATCAAATGTTTGCTCATCCAAATAAAATGCAAAAAATTCCATGGCGTGTACTTATTTTTTTCACATGACTATATACCCTAACATATATTAAAGAAGAGACAATGGGACACCGTTTAGAGAGGTTAAAATGTATGACATCAGAGTTCCTAGTAAGCAAACCTTTAAGAATGTACAACGGTGTGATGATGTTTCCTATTCTCCTCATTTCATGAGGGTGGATTAAAAAGCAGAATACTGAAAGCTACTTAAAAGAACCTGTTGGGCTAGTTATTTCCAGAACACACAATACTACGCATGAACCGCAGGGATAATTCTATGTTTTCGTGCGAGCTTAAACACGGAGAAAAAAAAAAAGAAGAAAGTATATAGGTGTTTGTCACAGTCTGCCACCCATTTGTAGGGAATCTACAGTATTCTCTAGTTAGGTACTCTGTTTTATCCTGCTTTATCCATATTTGATTTGTTCTTCTCTAACTGGTTGACGAGAAGGCCATTATAAGTCCACCTACTAGTCTTAATGCAGCCATTAGATTTCTGTGAGTGTAACCTGAAAGCACTCTGCCTGAGGCTCAATGTTTAGTACAAATGCATCTTCATTGGAGTAGTGCTCAATGATGTTGTCATCCATGTTGACCAGAATCCTGAAAGTCACCAAAGAAGACAAAAAACATAAAATAAGGCATGACAAGGAAGAGGGAAAAAAAGCCTTGAGCAACTATCTTAAAAAAAAAAAAAAAAAAAAAAAAAAAAAAAAAAAAAACCCTACACACAACACACAACCACCATGACTACCTATAAACACAAAATATAAATACAAAGTTTAGTGAGCAGGGATCCAAGAAACACGTTAGCCTAGGCATGGATAAGTATGCACAGTTTTGCTATAAAACTGCCCTTTCCACCTCATTCCAAAAATATTGTACAGGGTTGAGATAGGACTGAAGTTCACGGTCACGTTTAGCTATAAGATGTGCCCTGAGACATCAAAGTAAAAAAAATTAATAAAATAAATAGCCAAAAGCATTACATGAGATGTGAGATTTTAGAAGGACATTTTCAGGGTTTCATACTTTTCTTTTGTTTGCTTAACCTGATACTAACAAGATATTAACAAGATACAGACACTGATTAAATGTAGGACCTGATTCCGTGCTGCGAAATACAGAAGATGAGTTCAGTTTCGAGGAAAGGAAATTGCTCCTAATTCCATCTAATCCCTGTACTGTAAAAATCTGGATTTTCATGAATCTTAAAACAGCTAACCTCACAAATTCTGCTTTCTGGAATGGACGTTTTTGGGTTGTTTTTTTTTGCCAATCTCACCTGCAGGTAGTTATACAAACCCTATTTATATTTTAGTTATTGACAAAATGAAAGTATTCTCGATAAATACAAATGAGAAGCCACATTTAAAATTGCATGTGGTGTGTGTTTTATTGTTAACATGAAATTATATGATAACCCCAAAATCATGCCATGATATCTGTGCATCTTTGAACACTCCAACTACGTCTACATCATCTTGTAAGTAAATGCACCCATTACCACACTGAGCTATAAAAGACTCATGTCTATGCTTCTGATTCACATGATCTAACCCAAATTACATATCGGCACCAAACCTATACTACACTTACTTATAGCTATTGATGATACTGATATCAATTCTGATTATTTTCCTGCAAATAAGTATTTGTCAGGTTGTCCACACCCCACTTTGACCACACCCTTTAATTACTGTTATAGTCTGTCCCTTGTGGTTAGTCTCACTGCGTCTAGCTTCCACCCCCCCCAAAGAATTACTTAATAAGGATGAGATACAGATGTAATGATTCAGAAATATAAATTATCACCCCACATTTCTATTGTTCAGCTTTTACTTACCCTTTCTTATTCTTCTTGTAGATTTTACTCATCTTCTCAAGAGGAAGGGAGTATTTGCCCGATATCTGAAAAAGAATGAACCTATAATTCTGTATACTTGGAAATGTGTATATACTGTAAGAAGTGCAAGTTTATACTTACAGCCTCAATCAAGCTCTTCACTGTTGGTGACTTGAGCATTAATGCATCAAAGACCTCATCAGACTCTTTCCTTACATACAGTAGAACTGTTAAGAAACAGTCATAGGTTATAAGCTGTGAATTCTTTCAGAGAAGGAACTGTAATTACAGCAAGGATCATTTACACTTCATTGACTCATTTACATATCTGTGACTCATTATTGAGTTAGAAATCAGCTTGAATGTACATTAATAATCATCCACATCCGGTGCTCTTTGTTTCCCTCTTTCTCTCCCACACACATGTACACACCTCTCCTTGGTGCATCACTTTTGCTCTGTTTGGTTGGTGGAAGGCAGGGATCATCCTCAGACTGTTTGACCACCCTCTTCATCACCACACTGTAATGACAAACATAATTGAACTCAAAACCTCTTCAATAATTATCAATAAAATGACCATTAAAAGCATTTTACTGACTTTATAGCAGAGTTTCATTTGTTTACTCAGTTAGAAATTCTTCTATAAATATATGCAAGTGCATACGAGTCAAAATCTGAGTAATTAGCACACCTGGCACGATCATGAAGCGGTGAAATGTTTGTTTTCTACTGAATGTTATTTAGTCAATTATAAAAGAAATATTACTCATTTATTTCATATTAGATAGAATGTAACCTTAAAACACAGGCTTAGAAATCCAGCCAATTTAAACACCTTCAACCATACTGTATACTGCTACAAAGACCAAGAAGCACTACAAACTAGTATATGCATTCAGAAACAAAATATTCAGCCAGTTTGTTTAATAACAGTGTGTGAATCTACTCACTGTTACTCACTAATCTGGGTGTAACTGCACTGCACTTACCAATCACTCTCCATTTCTTCAGAACTACATCCAAACATCTGTAAACAGACAGGCAGAAGGGTTAAGGTGAACATTTGATACGAAAGATAAAGCTAATTCCATAAGAATAGGAATACTATTAAGGAGTAATATTAAGGGCAGGGGTATGAGAGGAGGGATGAATAACTTTTTATTTGTATTATGGCTGTTCTGTTTTATTTCTTCTTTTGAGCTTTGCATTTACTTGGTTGCACTCTGTTGCATTAACACATAAAAATGGATTAATGATTACAAACTAAACTCCCTCACCTGTGCAGCTCTCTGCAAGTTACTAAAATGGACATCAGGGATGAATAGCACTGGCTGAGATTCCAGGTCTGTTATGGATTTGAAAAATGTGATGTCTGACCTCTTCTGCATTAATGCTCCAGGACCTACTCTTTTACCTGCCAGATCTAAAAGAAAAATGAACAGCCAGGAATGATACAGTGAAGGACAATGCAGTATTTCACAATATAGACATGTTTCTAAACTTGTTTTATTTCACACCATGCACAGATCACTAGTCCTTGCAAGCATTTGAACACTTACAGAATGTTCATCAGAGACATGCAATTCTCCAGGGCAATCGATTACACTGATTTTAAAAACCCAACGCACCAGTTACACTAATCATTTTGTGCGCCTTTAATAGGCAACTTTGCAGAGACAAAATTTGTGCTAAATTGTCTTAAGAAATTATATTTTTTACAGTCAAAATTAAGACTGTAAGCTATTATTATAACATGAAACAGCAGGTTTTGGGGAGAATTCATACATTCACTTATTTATTTGGTATGGTGAAACTAATACATTTTGTTTATGTTAATATTAAAAATCGATATGAACAGAGGTTTATTATTTTAGTTGTATACAGACAAAAATGCACACTGTTCATTATTCAGAAATAAAACAAGATTTTTCAGTCCTCATTTTTCCTTCATTCAAATTTTGTTCAAAATATTCAAAGAAACATATAGAATGGAATCGTGAAGCCAGTATCGTGAATCAAATTGTAACTGTAGTGTATCGTTACACCCCTAATAATCTATAGTTTATTCACGTGTCTGCTTTAACTCACCATTGTGACCTTGCCCTCCAGCCACATGACCCTTTGTCTTTTTCCGCATCTGCTTTCTCTCCTCATCACGAATCTTCCTCTCAGCTCCCTATGGAGAAACGGCACATGCAGAAGCAACTACTTAAATCACAAATTTAGGTAATAATTGGTAGAATGTTCAATGCAGTTGTTTCAGTAATTAAATAGTTGGACACATGAATGGTACAAGGCACTGGTTAAGAAACTTTTCAAGCCCAGATTAAGTATTACTTGTTAAATAAAATAATATTAGTCACCAAATGCACTGTTAAAGAAACTTTTACTAACCTTGTCACAGAAGACCTTGATTTGACAGTAAGCTCTGTGAATTGGTTTGTTGCTCCTGTTGTTGTAGCTGTACGTATCAATCTGAATCATAAGCGGAAGCCCTTTCACGCCTTTCTGTGAGGAGAAATCTGTGCTCAAACAGTTCACTGTGATAAACACCTAGAAAAAAGATGAAAACATGAAGTACATTTCTAACATTTTGTAGGTATAGTTAATTAGCAGAATATTGCTGAATAGGACATTATGACACATCATGAGCAAAAAAGATGCCTTGAGAATTTCCCTGAACTGTAAAATGTAGTTAGGATTAGTGTTCAATATTGACGTTTGTTATATTAATAACTTACGTAGGATCCCCCCCAATGTTATTTTTGTGGATCAAACAAACCAATGTTGCTTTATTAGTTTTTTTTTTTTTTTTCTTCAAATTTTACAGAACAAATGGGGTCTATATGACCAATAGACTTGTGTGACAAAAGTACTTCCTGCAGGGTGGTGGCAAAACTTACTAAACTGATCTGAGCAGTCCTTTATTATTTTTATTGTGATATTGTTAGTTTATGGTTTGGGGGGGTTCTTTAGTACCTCAGTAAGCTCTTGGTAATTAAGTTGAATTTTCAGTTGAATTTGGGGAAACCACTTGAAGCATTCGTTGTGTTGAACTATATCAGTTGCTTTTGTTTGATTTGTTCATTGCAAACCGCTGAAAGTCTGTCAAATTTGACAGCAAACCTGATTTGCAATGGGGGTTGAGTAATATTGATTGCAACTGTACAAGCCTATCCAGTAAATAAACAAAAGGCATTCAAAGGAACAAACAGCCACAAAGTGCACATATCAAAATGGCTACTTCAGCACCAAAATCTGTTTCAACACCAACTTTTGTTTAAAAAAAAAAGTTTTGAAATGAAATGTAAACTAAATCATAAATTAAATATTGAATTAAGAGCACAATGCCTCGTGTTGGATGATCTTCACTTCTACTGCAGCAGTTCATTTATTCAAATAAACTGAAAGACGTTTGCTTGAATTACTCCACTGCAAAAACACCATGTGCCAATATTTCAAGATACACTGGAAAAACTACTTTTGAAAGATGAAATGTGGGAAATGTTTTTGCCTAGAGTGAAAATACTTTCCCACTGATGGACTCGTTTGCCTACATGTCTGTACCTGTAACTTTTGATTAATAAGAAGTGCAATGTTGTGAGAACCACTTCTTTTCTCATGGTCATGTGATCACTTTCAACAGACATCGGTTAAAAAACTACAAACATGCTCACACAGTATTTTTCTTTCAAAATAAGCCTGAAATTCAATAGACCACACAACATTCATATGTTGTATTATAGTTATGGGATTGTGAGAAATTATCATTCAGATTTTTTTTATTCATAAATATGTTATTCACATATTTATAATCTTGTGACCTTAAACTGCCTGTATTTTAAGTTTATGCTAAAAGGAATTATTTATTATTCAGAAAATAGGCTCATGACCACTAAAGTTTTCTCTTCTTGATTGATAATTTCTTAAAAACACTCTTTGATACATGATTGTGCTGTTATTGATCTTGTGCCAAAATATCTTGAACAATGGATTCAGTGTACTCAAAATGTGATGGTCTAGTACCTAGCCCTGCTCAACACAGTTGTGTTTTGCACCAAATGAGATTGTCACTTAAACCTTGTGCTAGTGCAGTGATTTTTGCTGTGCAAATCAAATTAACCAACCTTAAACAACAGTGTAACTTAAGAGATAAAATGTTCAGTTTAAAATCATTCTAAAATCAATCCATAATTGACATGTGGATCATAATTCAGAGGTATTTCTTAAAGCAGGCTGAATTTATGGACCTAGCATATATAGTGAAAGACAGTTTAAAACAAACAAACAACAAAAAAAACAAAACAACAGTAGGCATATCACTTATACTATAAGTGATACTAGAAGATATACTCAATTCACAAAGTCATCAGTTAATCCAAAGCATTCTCAGCAAGTTCAAAACACTATTGAATAAAATGAGCTCTAAATATGTCTGCATGCTCACCTTAGCCTCCTCATTAATGTCCCAAGTGAAAGAGACAGCATTGTAGGCAATTTCCTCCAGGTTCCCAATAGTGTTAAAGCTCTCTTTGTAATCAGCTTTATAGAGATAAGTAGACCAGAAAGAAAATTAAATAAATGAAACCCTCTGCATTAGATTCATTCTCGTTCAGTCTTGAAAGGGAAATATTATAGTTTTAATGATAAGGAATGAATCCCTTCCAAAAGTAAAAGGTATTTTAATTGATCTACAATTCACATAGACTGTGTATATATAATGCATACTAAGGAGAACATGACATGATCAATGCAGAATGACAGCACAAAGAAAAAGGGCAAAAAAAGCAACTGTTAGTACAGTCTAAGATTACAAGCTGAATTATAATGTAGCATTATAATATAAATCATATTCAACAGAACTTATTCCCTGTATCTCGAGTCTATGTTCATTTATGTGCATTTCTCCTAACAGCTATTAACGTATCTATTCAAATCTTGATCTCTAGCTTTGGGCAATATGAAAAATCCTGGGATACTGTTATTCAAAACATGCATAATAACATATCAGGTTCCAAGCTTTCCAAAACATGACTTCGTCCACATGCTGTTCATCAGACCACCAAAGTGGTCTTGAAGACTCAACCGTCCACACCCCTGTCTCTGGTCTGACCATATAGCTATTGTCTACCCCTATTTTCCATCTGTGTGTAAATGTGATGGATTACATTGCCCCAAGCCTTCCACTAATGTTGCATTTACCAGGATACAATACGAAGGAAAAGCAGACAGCTAGTGAATGAGGGGGGGTTAGGGCAGTGTAACAGACACAGAGAGATATTGATTGAGGTGAATTCCCAAGTAGTAAGGAAAGCATGCACACAAATTCTTACCAATGTCCAGGACTCTCTGCTTGGCAGTATGCTGTCGGGTGTGCCAGTAGTTCCAGTGCTTCAACTGCTCATCGCGACATTTGTCCTCTCCAAACACCACCATCACCACACTCTAGAACACAAAGACAAGACAAAGGCTGCATAAAGCACAGAAAACAACACAACACAACCATGCATCTGAAATACAGTCTAGATTGTCACTCGTAACATTCAATAATGGCTACATCAAACCACAACACCATTTTTGCTTCACTGTACACAAAGGCAGAGTGCAGAAGTTTACCATGTGAATGGTACTAGAACTCACCCTCACTTTGCTGATAGGATGGCGCAAGCCTTTACTGATGCCCGCCTCACACAGCGTGACGCCGTAGAACTGACCTCTGTTCAGATAGATCATTGGACCCTCGCCAGGTTTCTGCCGAACTGAGCGGCTCGCTTCTATGTTATACTGGAGCGTGTTCCTGCAACACAGGAGATGAGTAGTGCTACTAGTCATCCCCCCTGACAGGGAAGATATAAATCTCCATTTCCATTTTCCATGACTGTATGTTTTAAACTCAAGACATCAATACTAGAGCATAAAACTTACATTCCAGGCTGCTGAAAGAGAGCGTCTTGGGCCCCTAGAGTGGTGGGCACTCTGAATTTCTGCTAAAAGCACAGAATATCCGATATTAGCATGTTAATAATGATTAAAAACCTAAATTGTTTACAACCACTGACTCATTTGATTACAGTGTCTCCTAGACAATCTGCACATTCACAGCTTTTAGCAGATGCTGTATGTTTTATCCATTACGAAGGTAAAGGTGTGCGAACACAATCTCTTACCACAGTCTCGCTATTGTAAGAGTCTTCAAAGGTGCTATCTGGCATGCTCCTCTGCTCTTCCTTACTATAACTCCTATGTGCCTCCTGAGTGGACTGCTGGTAAGGCACATGGTGGTATGGCTGCCTCTCTTGCTGCTGGTTAGAATACACTGACTCTGACTTTATGGTTGCCACCACTCCCCCCTCTGCTAGTAATGCGCTGTATGAGTCTCGCTTCACCTCTGTGCTACGAGAGTCTGTGTGGACTGAGAGATTGACTGGGGGAGATCTGGTGCCCTGAACACGCTCATTCATGGATTCCACACCACCATGGCATATTCTATGAAAAATAAAAACATACAAGCAAAAAGTTAACATTTCACTATACATCATGAAATTTATTCCATGAGAGGTCACAGAATAATTATAAGTGTGTCAGAATAATCCTATCATCACCACATTTCATATGCATGTGTCCAGCTGAATGCAAGTAATACACAACAAACCTTTTTTCTTCCTCTGGTAATTTAGCTACAGACAGGAGCCTTTTCTCTTTTGGAACCTGAGAGGCACAGGAGAATATGGTTACAGGATGTCACTTTAATAAAGAGCTCATAACCACTAACAAACAGATATTAAATCGATCTCATAAGACAGACTCCTTGGAACACCTCGTCTTTCTTGTGGAGAAACATAAGCACAGAAAATGTCTCTTTCAGGAAAAAAACAGGACTTTAACCATAAAACAAGGCATGAATGCTGGTTTGGATAGCCTTGGATGACTTTTCAACACAACAAAGCATTCTCACCTTGTAGTATTCATACAGGAGTCCGAGAGCCGCCACACTGTCCTCGTCTCCGTTGATGCTCATCATGGCCTTGGTGGCTGCAGTGAGAGGGTTCTCCAGGTAGGCCCTCCAGGCTTCATCCTCATTTGTAAACACACGGCGGGACAGGAAGGATGTCTCGTTGGGAACCACTACTACCAGCCGCTTACTGTGCCACACAGCAACATAGATTTTGAGGAGAAGCAGATGATTTTCAATTTAGACTCAGACATGATGTTTCTCAGTGGCAGGTGTACAACTTATATAGTAGCTCCAAGTGCACAGGAGTGAGTAGGTATTAGGAGTACTCAATAATTCATAGGTTAAATCTGGTCAGCATTGAACTGAATGAAACATTACAAAAGTGACATTTTGGTGTGTGTGTGTGTGGGTATATATTATATATATATTTTATATATATATATATATATATATATATATATATATATATATATATATATATATATATATACACATACATACATACATACATATACACACACACGCGCGCGCGCGTGTGAATTTTAAGTGTAAACATGGAACTCAATGGCACTTCAGCATTAACCCTGTAGCTTGAAGTTTTGGTCAGATGTAATACAGAGACGTAAAGTTTCTACAGGAGTTAACCTTTTCTCCGAAGAGGACTCTTATGCTAAATAAAACCAACACCTCTTCTTGCCTGAGGCGTTTCTGGAGTCAACAATGAGCTTCACCAAAATCCTGCTATTCCCAGACCTCTCCCTTTACATTCCCACACACAATACACTATCCCAGTGGATACGGATACTGTTCAGTGGAAGTGCACAAAAGCATATCAAGAAATCTAAGTTAAATGTTTACATGAGTGATCAAGACTATTTTGACCTGTGAAAATAAACATCTTACCTACAGCCGTTCAATTTCTGTGAGTAAAGCTAAAGGACATTAGAAGACATACTAGGGCATTATATTACACTATGAAAAATAAAAATAAACAAAACACGTTTTAAAAACATTTTTTCTTCGTTATATTAAGGCTGTTAAATCTAATAACGTAATCCAGTGACAGGTCTGAGGGTGTTCACTGCAGTTTGCTACAGATAAATGAATTCTAGCTTGAACAGTTGAACTTACCTTTCCTCCTGAGCCATAGTAATAACGGCTTAATCCACTGTTTCTGTCCAGGAAGCGGTAAACTTTCAGTCAGTAAAAAGCCTTCAGGAGACCGACAGCGCAAACGTTAAACGTTTCCTGACTCCTAACATCCGTCTGACATTAACATTAACCTCGTTCTACTTATATAAACAAAGCTAATTGACAGTATGTGGGCGGGAAAGCACTTGCCTAAAAAAAAAAAAAAAAAAAAAAAAAAAAAAAAACCCAAGTCAGCGTCCTCCGAGACGCCACCAGGTGACTTTAGTGCAGGTGGCTGTGAATTGGTCAATTAGAGGGCGGGGCAAGTGTTCACCTCAGTCTGATTCGCTAGTGTCGGTTTGGATCAGAGTCGATTCCTGCGCGCGCTCAAACAACACGCGACCCGCTCTCAGGGTCAATCCCAAACCGCTCTCTACTTCCTACAAAGTCAACCAGAGAGGCTATAGAAGAACAGCAGTTACACCCTAGGTAGTGCGTTGTGTATAAAATCACTATCCATTTGGGATGCAGCTCAAGTAAATGGCTCAAAACGGCATTAAAAGGAATCGGGTATCTTACTGCGTTCAAAAATTAGGACACGGACACAGAGACTAATATTATTTTAACATTATTCCCAATTTTAATGACTAATATTATTTTAAGCCACAGACCTTTCATTGGCTCACACATGCTTAATTTACTTAACAGCCTTAATTTACGGGGGAAAAACACACCAAAAACGTAGGCTATTTCTATACTTTTCCCAATGTGTTTACTATAATAGCTTATATAATATCATTTGGCTTTTATTTGAATAAATATATTTTTTTAAAAATTGGTTTGGAAATCAATAACAGCAATTTTGCAAATACTTAAGAATATTACTTTTGTAATAGTAATGAATGGGGGGGGGGGGGGGGACGACACTTGGAGAGACATGTATAAGACAAAGTATGAGGGTGTTTTTTTTGTTTGTATGTTTGTTTTGTCACCCAGTTCTGTATGTATAAGCAGATTTATTGTCTGCCAGACTAGTATTTCTTTGATACAGTACCTGATGTCATATAACCTTAGGTAAAATTGGGTGTGTTAACCACAGGTGCATTATAATTGGAGATTTAATGAGCCGGTCATTTGCTTTTAGTGGTTTTAATAGTACGTTTTAACACTGAAGAAAGTGCTGTTTAGTAAGGATCCATACAAATGCACGGATCGACATGATCTATTAAGTGTACTGTGAGAATATGGAGTGATGGATATAAAATATTTCCCTTTCAAGAAGTATTAATGCATGCTCTTTGTCTTAGAGAGCATGTCCTAGAGAGCATGACAAAAAACAAACAAACAAAAAAAAACCCTAAAATATTACTTTAAACAAAAGTATTGCTCCATTACTAGTGTATTACTAGTGTATAAAACTAGTTAAGAACAATGTTGTCTACATGCAGTTTACAACAGAAAAGCGAGGACATTCAAATCTCAAAATATCTTAAGATGTACTGATTCGGTGATTTGAGTTCAAAGCTCTTCACCAGCCAAGTGTGATGCCAGATCTTTATTATTCTTCATGGGACAGTTAAAAAGAGGTGTGGCACTTCAGAGTCTGCAAAGAAAAACCTGCTTGTGCTCTACCTGTCTGACAGGTAACGGCTGCAGTGTAGGGCGGGCATGAGAGAGGTGTGTGTGTGTACGCACAGACGAGTGTTCTCACACAGATTACAACAGGCACTTCTTCTTATCTTACTTATCAGCTGAATGCTCAAACTTGCAGTAACACTTAAGATATGTGATGTTGTAATGGTACATGTTTGTCATACAAATACCACCTCAGGGGAATTTAAATTTCTTCCAGAAATCTGGGCTGCTTATAATTCTGTAAAAACCTTGATTTTCTTGCATTAATGGGGGAAAAACGACGTCATCATAGACTAATCCCACAGAACTGTGATGAGTCACATGATGTCAAGTGCAGTTTAGTCTAGTTTGTTTGTCATCTCTGAAACTGAGCACCTTCTAAGTCTATAATTAAAATGAACTCACACTTTGGTCTCTTAGATGATGATGATGAACTGGCAATTCAGGAGTAATCAAACTGGTGTTGTGACACATTTGGCATGATTTATTAAAATGGAATTAATATCACTAATTTCTCCAATTCACTACTGTATTATATGATAAAGAAAACCAATAATCATGTAGGCTAATGTTATCTTATAGACAATTCATTTTATTTTTGTAAATACCAGTAGTATAGAGATACAACAAAACCATGCATTCTGTCATCAACTTTCCTGTCTACAGTGCCCTCCACTAATATTGGCACCCTTGGTAAATATGAGCAAAGAAGGCTGTGAAAATTGTCTTTATTTGTTTAAACTTTTGATCGTTTGTTTAAAAAAAATTCACAAATATATTCTGCTCAAATGGATATGAAACAACTGCAAATACAACACAGGTTTATCCAAAAAAAATTTTTTTGTTAAATATAGGTGTGACAATTATTGCCACCAGGGACGTTGGTAGGCCTATTATTTAATTATTTATTTAAAAATAAATAAATTGGGGCAGTGACTTGCCAGCCTAACAACCACCCCTGCAAGAAGAAGGGAAAAAATGCAAATCAATATATCAGCCAATATAATTTATTTTTGATTTTTTTTAATCGTTGCAATTCCATCGCATCTTAAACCTGTTCTTGTGTGGGCACTAGGACCGGGGGGAGTGATCCACACATGACATAGTTTACTGTTTAAACATTTTACGTTGGGTTTATTAATTATGCTGAGCATCATTACAGTTACAGTTCGGCTGTTCACTCACACGCCCTATCAATCATCCAATTACACATCGCGTCATGTACAGTATACTCGGATAGACGAATAAGACCCATGTAAACGTAGTTAATGTAATTAACAAAGACAATCTGCAATAATTTAGTGTTGATTGCAGTCTCACTCACTCACTCTCTCACCCATTCACACTCTCACTCACTCTCTCACCCACTCACACTCTTACTCTCTCACCCACTCACTCTCTCACCCACTCTCACTCATTCACACACTCGCCCACTCACACTCTTACTCTCACTCATACACTCTCACTCACACTCTTACCCTCTCACTCATTCACTCTCACTCATACACACACTCACCCACTCACTCACACACTCTCTCTCTCTCTCTCTCTCACACACACACACACACACACACACACACACACACTAAACAAAATCCATAAAGTATTTTGGCTACATAGTACAGCCATTTTTGCTTCTTGTTGGTGCTGGATGGATGGGGACAAAGTGATCTTTAACACACACATAACACACACATTTATATATATATATAAAATTTAAGTAAGTCATATTAGATTAGCCATATTAGACAAGTATAGCCTGACCCAAAATAACCTTATTTCCATAGATTTTACACCCATTGTTACTCTAAAATATGCATGACTAGAAAGATGTTTCGGTCGCTTTAAAAAAAAATGTGTGTGTGTGTGGTTGGGGGGTTGTTATGCCCAGAGCTTAAACACCCCCGCTACATAAATCTCTAGTGATGTCCCTGACTGGCACCTTTTTAGTCAGTACTTTGTGCCACCTCCCTTTGCCAAGATAGCAGCTCTGATTCTTCTCCTATTATGCCTGATGAAGTTGGAGAATATATGGCAAGGGAACTAAGACCATTCCTACATACAGAATCTCTCAAGATCCTTCAAATCCCATTTGCAGTTCCAGTAGTGTCTGGCAAACTGAAGATGCTTGAGTTTGGTTTTGGATGAGAGTAGAGGCTTTTTTCTTGAAACCCTTCAAAGAGCTTGTGGTGATGTAGGTGATGTCGGATTGTAATTTTTGAGACTTTCTGACCCCAAGACGCAACTAACTTCTGCAATTCTCCAGCTGTGATCCTTGGAGATTTTTTGGCTACTCGGACCATCCTCTTCACAGTGCGTTGAGACAATATAGACACACATCCAATTCCAGGTTGATTCATAACATTTCCAGTTGACTGGAACTTCTTAATTATTGCCCTGATGGTGGAAATGGACATTTTCAATGCTTGTGCTATTTTCTTATAGACACTTCCCATTTTGTGAAGCTCAACAACCTTTTGCCGCACATCACAGCTATATTCCTTGGTCTTATCTGTTGTGATGAATGATTAAGGGAATATGGCCTATGTGTTACCTCATATGTATACCCCTGTGAAACAGGAAGTCATGGTTGAACAATTTCCTGTTCCTAGTCATCCAGTTGTACTAAAAGTATGTAAAATATCAATGGGAATATATTTCAAATATATTTTTCTCATATGAATTCACAGGGATGCCAATAATTGTTGCACACCTATATATATATATATATATATATATATATATATATATATATATATATATATATATATATATATATACACACACACACACACTTATTGAAGCACCTTTTGAGTGAGTGTCATATGTTAAAAGATATTACATTACACAAGATGTTTAACAAACAGTCGCATTATACTATTTACAAAAGATACCAGTGAGATTGCAAGATCCCACTTATAGTAAAAACAACACAGTCCCAAATCAACTTTCAAATAAATAGATAAATCTTTATCTGTCACACCTGTCTTCGATATGATAAAGCATCCATAAGATGAAACTTGATTTATATTCATCTTAGACCTGAGCATAGACCTGTTTTTCCTGAAGCAGTGAGAGCCACTCAAGCCTTAAGCTCGTAGGATTCACTGTGGAAAAAACCAGATTAGCACATATAGCAGAATTACACAACTGTTTGGAGAATACAGTCATGCTGGGGAGTGTTAATGTAGAAAGTAATAGAGCTAGTACTGGTTTTTCTGTGTACTCTGTGTAAAACCCTATTTGAATGATAAGGCTTTGGACTTGTTTACTATGAGGCTCATGTGCCACTTACTTATACTTAAACCATTCATTATGACAAGTAATTAACTGATAAATAAATGTATATAAATGTAATAAATAAAATGTAATCAGTTATTGGTTATGGTTGGCTAGAGTTGCAGATTCTCAATCACAGGTTTATCAATAAATAGTAGGCCTGCTAAAAACAACAACTGTGTGTCAGCTGCTCAGAGAAGCAGTAGCTTGACTTGACAGAGTACTTGACAAAATGAAGCATTAGTGGACGCAAGTCTATCCCGGGAACACAGAGCTAAGGCAGGAATACACCCTGGATTGGACTTCAGCCTATCAAAGGGCACCACACACACACTCTAGTGGCAATTTATCTTAGCCAATCCACCTACAAGCATGTTTTTGGGAGTTGGGAGGAAACCCACAAACACACATTCTCAGAAACTCCACACAGACAGTAACCTGAACTCAAGACTGGACCCTGAAAGCTATGAGGTGGTAACACTAGCCACTGTGTTGCCCTAACTTTGGACAATTTTAGCAAATTTGCTCAGCGAGAAGTAAAAATAGTGTGCATATAGTTTTGAGGAAAAACTGAACTCTAAGGGAATTTATTGTACAATTATTGTAGCACACCTTTTTTTTTTTTTTTTACAAACCTGTGTTGTGTATGCAATTGCTTGATATCCATGAGAGCCGAGTATATTTGTGAATTTTTTAAACAAAAGATCTAAAGGTTGAACTTCTCTCACATTATTAAGCACACATGAATTCCAACAAAAAACCAACACACAGAAACAAAAGGAAAATATAAACAGTACAGGATCAGGTGTTATGCAGTGGATTTGTGAGCACCTCACCAAAAAACAAAAAAAACAAAAACAAAAAAAAAAAAACAAAACCCCCCCCCCCACAGCTGTAGAGAGAGTGTATTCTTCATTAGAACCACCGGAATGAGTTTGTTTACTTCTCACTAGTCTCTTACTCAGTGACTACTATTCAGTGCGATAATTTAGAGATTAAGATCCATCACTTTAGCCAGCCTTGACCTCGAACTGTTACTGTAACAATCTGCAGATTGACCGAGAGCAGATTCAACCGCTTGCATATCACACGATAAATAACAAAGAATCTAACTGAAATTTGCCAAGTAAAATTGCATGGATTAATGTTTGCCTTTATCAGTTAATGTATGCTTAATGAATGATTTGTTCCTCCTCCGCCCCGTTCAAATACATTCATTTACTGATGCTTTACCTATATTCCACTGATTTGTACATTTCTTAAATAACTGATGATTTGTCAGTTGATGTCACTGGAACAATTTAAAAGAAATATAAATCAGACAGGGACAACAAGAGTTCATTTCCTAAATTTAATTTTTGCTTTATTGTATAACTAAAACAGATTTCTATACCTCAAGTTGACGTTGCCACAAATACAGATTACCATACAAAATCTACCAAACAAAAAACAAACTGCAACAAATACAAACATTCTGTTCGACAAATCATTGTACAGTATAAATTTATACAATACTGGTTCTGTATATTTGGCACCTAAACACATGATATAAACGGTGATCTAGAAATGCGTGATTCTTAAAAAGAAGAAATACAAAATGAAACATATGCATACACCATTGAGTAAATTGATGCAGTAGTTGTGATGTTTGAACATTTTCCAACTTTACAAAACAGCAGTTTTATAAAGGGGAGGGGAGGAAAGCAAATTTATCAAATGAAAAATATAGCAGTACTAAAGTCAAGGCAGTAGATCTCAGCTGCAGTTCTGGACAACCTCACGTTCTGCACATATTTGTGAAGCACCAGCTCGAATACAACTAAACCAAATCAAAGTCCTTTATAAGCTGATTCAGGTGTGTTAAAGCAGGAAAACTCAAATGTGAAGAACGTGGTGTTCCCAAGACTGTAATTGAGAATCACTGCAGTAAGGCATTTAACAATTTGCAGTGGTATCCGATAACATTCAAAACTTACAATAAACAGCAGCAGCAACAGAATGCATCTGGAGCTCCAATGTGTATCATGCACACTGAAAGCACGACAGGAACTATACAAGTGAAGTGGATATCTCGTTTTCAAACTGTATCTGATTTTAAAACTGTACGATAACAACTCATTTGTCTAATGGTGAAGTAATGGAGTCACTGAGATCAGATCCTATGTTGTTAAACCTTAAGGAATACAGGCAGGTTATGCCACTAAATTTTTCCAGAGCAGCTGTCTAACCACTGTCTAATACATCACATTCATTTTAAATGTACCAAGTTCAATAAAAAACAAAACAAAACAAAACAAACATCTTTTCCATCATGAATGAACTGATTTGAACACCATTATGCTTTTGGGAAATTGGACCCTGACAATTTGTTCTGCACTCTTCCAGTAGTAGGAGGCTAATTCTAAATTAGGTTTTAACATTACAGGCATTTACATTAGTGTAAAAAAAGAAAAGAAAAGAAAAGAAAAAAAAGCAACATGGCAACGGTAAAGCAGTTATCCATTGAAACACATAACTATTTGCACATGTATGTGTGTGGCAGTAACCTGACAATGTCTACATACCTACAACCTACAGTTCATACTAGATTTACAATGTACATATACTAACTTTTAAATCAATAAATCTTCAGGTCTTCTATTGTAAATATCAGAGTTGTGGCTGCTCACAGGCTCTCTGGGACCAAGCGACACACCACCGAGAACAGTGTGAGCAAACAATACCAGGACACACTATAGCCACACACATACACACACAAACCAGCATGCATACACGTAACACAAAGTTTCTCTTCCATATACAGTTAAAAATTTATTTAACATGCTCCACTGAAAACACTAAAAACAAGAGGATGTTGCATCTTAAAATAGTCATGTGACAGTTCTGCATGCATGCCTGTTTTCCTATTTGGGAAAAAAAAAAAAAAAGAATACACAGGCTATACAGACCTATTGAAGTAGAGAAAAGTCCCACAATTCTTCATTTCATTTCCTTCAGGCAGTACAGCACAAGGGAGAATAATGTGTGCACTTCTAAACGTTATATGTTTATTGGGATTTGGGGGAAAGTGTAGTGTTGTACATACTGCACAATAATGTTGACATACTGGTTGTCAGGTCTAATAACACTGATACGCTAATAATAAAATGGGTAGATACTGGAACAGTCACTACTGGGAATGAACTTCCTCCGAAACATTAAAAAGCTAAACCAAATTGTACGGCTCTGCCAAGAATATGTGCATATCCAGAGTGATGATCCAGAACATCTCAGGCAAGCCAATACTAAATCGGGGGGGGGACAAAACAAAAAACCTCCAAGTCCCACACCATGTTGTAGGTCAGGAGAGTAAAAGCAGTGTGGTACTGCATGATGTTACAAACGAGTTGACCTATTAAAAAACAAACATACAAAAAAAAGGCAAAAAACTAACTACACTACCAATCTATATAACTGCATGGGTTTGTTTGGTGCTAGTACTGAATCACGTAACAAGGCATCTTGTGAGGATGTGTTGTTAATCACTACTGGTCAAAAACTAAGGGTGAGAAACATATAGCTGTGTCTTCTCGTAGCAATACTGTTGGACACTTGACAGTGCAGTCAAGCTGTCCTTTTAAAATAAAGAACACAAGTAGGGCCCCAAACCTCTTCTTCCAGTGCTTCATTCCCCATTATGCAACATCAAGCTATCAATCTCCTGTACAAATGTTATTTGAGCAAAATATCTAAACTCCTCCTGATGCATGAATAAAACATGAGCTTCTATCAGGCAGTCCAA